>NC_058403.1:41760245-41862894 GCF_002201575.2 Neomonachus schauinslandi | reverse complement strand
AAGAAAGAAAGAAAGAAAGAAAGAAAGAAAGAAAGAAAGAAAGAAAGGAAGGAAGGAAGGAAGGAAGGAAGGAAGGAAGGAAGGAAGGAAGGAGAAAGAAAGAAAAGAAAAAAGAAAAGGAAAGAAAAGAGAGAAAAGAAAAGAAAAAAGAAAGGAAAAAGAAAAGGAAAGGAAAGGAAGACTATTCCTTGGGGGAATAGTCCACATTTCAAAAACAATTTGATGGAGACTTTATGAAATTAAAGGGAATATTCAAGAACTATTCCTTGATAAGCATAATAGATGAGACCTTTGGCTTTCAAAGAGCAGACATATATTTGGAATTAAACTATGAAGTACATTAGATTACTTCCCAAATTACTAAAAAGGAATGCTGATTCCATTTTTTTTAACTTGATCCAACTTTTTCATGAGTTACATTGTTAAATATTTATGTTGACACATTTTTCAATAAGTAGTTTTATAAAAGTAGGGGAAAATCCATATATCTAACAACTTAGTAACATGAACATTTGTAAATTTCATGTTCATTTAGCTAATATCTATCTAGGGTTTTGCTTTTTTGTTTTTCAGTAATATTATTTATCAGGGTAACAACAAAAATGCTATCTACATTAGTCAAGACTAGTCCCTAGTATATCTGATACTTAGTCCCTTAACATCAACTTGAGTCTGCGGTGGATGGGTTTAGCAACTTGGTGCCTCAAGGCCAATATGTAACGGAAGGAAATGGATGTGCTGAGTGGGACCTTTTCAAACCTGAAGCATTCTTGGCGTGGCTAAAGGGAAAGCCACTACCCTAAATTCAAGCAACTTACTCCTGTAGAGGAATTAAGAATTTTTTCCCAAAGAAGACATAACTTAGATTTGTGGGTAAAATTTCTCAATTTTGAAATATTAGAATCTACCTCAAGATTGTCAAAACACTATGCAAAGCAGTATTATGAGAATTGAGCACAACACACTTTCAGCAGAAGGAAACCTAACTGCAGTCCACAGCTAGGGTTTGCACCTCTTGTCTAGAGAATGCATGGAGTGTTAAGAAGAGGGAATCACAGCTCTCAATCTCAGCCCCTTCTTCACATTGTTCCCTCCTTTCAGTCCCTAATGCTTCAAGTACTATCTCTTTTTCCTTCCTTCCCAATTCTCCTCAGCATGTTCTCCTTCCTTGAAGAAAAGCAAAGAAAACTTGAAGAACATACTGAGAAGCATAATAGAAAACCAACTTCAAGCTTTTCAAATAGGCATTAAAGTCCACAAGTACTCTTTTTCTTTTTTCTTTTTCTTTTTTTTGCAGAGATTTATTTTTTTTTTTTAAGATGTTATTTACTTGAGAGAGAGCACAAGCATGGGGAGGGGAGGGAGCTTTTTAAGTTGCTGAGCAGGTAGTCCTAGGCCAGACTCGAACCCAGAAGCCTGGGATCATGACCTGAACCACAGGCAGACACTTAACCTACTGAGCCACCTAGGCATCCCAAAGTTTTATTTATTTGAGAGAGAGAAAGAGCACGTGCACTCGTGGGCTCAGGGAGGGGGCAGTGAGGGGCAGAGGGAGAGAGAGAGAGAGAGAATCTCAAGTAGACTCTCCACTGAGCAAAGAGCCCAACTGGGGGCTCAATCTCAGGACCCTGAGATCACAACCTAAGTTGAAACCAAGAATCTGACACTCTACCGACTGTGCCACCCAGGCACCCCCACGATTACTCCTTTTCTAAGGGTATTTTATAGCTCTCCCTAGGTCTTCGTCCCTGGGCCTAGACTTAACCTTAATTGTGAGGCATAACTTTCAGTTGTATAAGCACAAATGACCAGAAAAACTTTCAAGATGAATAAAACCACTTAGTAGAATTTGACTTTCATAGTGATATATGAATCTTCATATTCCATGCTTGTTCTTCAAAATGATATTAGACAGATATTAGATTAGGCAACACCAAAAAGGTTGACACACTCTAGTAAGAATGTATTCATGTTGGTTTTCAACTCAGTTTGCAAACAAGCATCATATGACACAGGTAAATAAGGAACAACTTCCCTATACCACTCCAATAACTTAGGCATGCCTGAAGTTTTAGTTGTTAATGAAGCCCCCAGAACAGTAAGAACTGATAGCAAAAGGTCAAAGCCCCAGGCTTGCTGTCTTTTCTTCCAGTACACCAGAAAAATGTCTTGATTACAAAGCTTGCTAAGCCAGTTACTTACCTCCCTATCTACTACAGGAATTACGGTAGTCCTCATTTTAACATATCACATATGGTTACAGAATAGTTGCATAAATGAGAATGACATCATTTTTTAAAATGTTAAAAATTAAACCAGTGAAATATACAGCAAGGAATAAAGGAGTTTAGAAAAAGAAACAATTTTATTCGCTAGAGTGATCAAAAAAAAAAAGTTTTGTTTGCAAGAGGGAACTCAAACTAGAACATGAGGGAAAGTCCTCTCATTACTTACAAAGAGAATGCCATTTCCCATTCAGAGAATTGCATGAATTTGCTATTTGGTTGGAAGACGTAGTTTAGGGGAGTGGAGGGATTTGTAAAGTAGTATAAAGAAGTTTAGGCTGAAATAATGGACCAGGATCAGTGTGAGAGTTTTGAATGCCAAATTTCAGGCTAAAAAGTTCAAACTTTATTTAGGCTTTAAATTTAGCCACCAGGACTTTCTGTAAATAATTGGAAACAATTACAATTAAATTGAAATTTTCAGAAAATACGTGATGAGCCACTTATCAGAGAGAGAATTTGAAATTTCTTTCCCAAACTGATTTGGCAAAAACACACATCATTTGACCTTTAATGCAGACTGGAGGTCCATCTGCTCAGGCCAGCCCACCCGAAAGGGCATCCTGAATACCATGCTCCTTGGCACATCTGTGCCTTTTGAATCACTGTTTAAAAAAAAAAAAATGTATACCCACAACTGTAAACTCTTACAAGGCAGCATAAAAGGCATCTTTTATAAGAAAAGTAATTATGCATGTTTACATATAAAATCCACTCCACATTTTTAATTAAACTCCATTTAACACATCAGAGATCTTGTTTTTCAATGTAAAGAATTTTACATTTCAATGTAAGAATTTAATTTCTTAAATTCACAAAAGAAAAAAAAAAGTATATACTAACCTAACAGATTTGGGGAGGAAAATAGTTATTCAAAAGCATGCAAAGAGAATAAATTCTAATAAAAGAATTATTATTGCTTATCTGAGGAAATGCTCTTTATTCTTTGGTATCTATAAATCTATACCCAGAATTTATACACATACACACAAACTGGACACATACACATCTGGACAACATAGGTGGTCTCAAACTACAGATTTTTGACAAGAATGTAGTGTTGGATACAACATGCAGTGGGGGATCAAAAAATAAAAATAATAGATATTCACACAGCGATGGAGAAGAGAAAGTTGGAAAGCTTCTTTCTACCCACACATACACGTACATTCTCCCTTTCAAAGGAGATGTAGGCCGTGGCAGGTGCTTTACATTTTCTCTTCAAGCAGAGATAATTCAGATTTACAGAGAAGAGATTTCTCTTTTAAATCTGTGGCGCATGTCAAGCTACATATATTTGAATTTTGAAAGCAATGTTTTATGGATTTGCATACATATACACTGTTGATGTGTCTCCGTTTGTTTGAGGTTATTTGGAGATCAAATTAGAATGTTGGTACCTATTGTTTCCTCAGTTCTTAGAACATCATCTACAAGGGAACATGATATCTCTGCCAACTGTATGTTACCTGCCATCTGCCTGTCACATTATACTTACTAGTTAAACACTCCTTATATTTTCATGCTGAATCTTGATCACACTCTAAAACTGATCACACTAAACTTCTAGAAACCAGACAAGGGGTGCTACAGATAGTTCCAGACCAGTTTCTCCTGCTTCCAGACTAATGCTTCTTCCCAACTAAATTTCCTAGTCAGCTTTTGGGAAGTAAATCCTAAAACCATTAAAAATGGAAATTGAGTTGCTGTTACTTTCATTAGCTTGAAGCACTATGATTTGAGAGTTAAGGAATTCCAATTTATATAGGCTGACACACCCGGGGAAAGTAATTTAACCGTCTGAGCCTCAGGTTACCTAAATAAGGATTATAGTAATAGATTGTCTTGATTCACCGGGGTACTCTTAGTAAGATATTGTACATAGAGTACCTGGCATAGCCTAGAGGCATGTTATTATTAATTACCTAAAAATAGATATTAATAGATGTAAAAGTAACATCCCAAAATATAAAAAATACATTCTTTAGAATGAAGTTATTTAACATAACGTGATAACAGTTCGAAGAGTTCCTAAAGGATAGTCCCCAATCAGCTCATGTGGCAATTTAATGAAATTTGAACCAAATCCATCTTCCTTCAAGAAGGAGAACTTCACCAACTGTAAGGTGGAAAATATTTACTTGGTGAATATTTACTAAGCTATTACCTTTTGCATAGCCTTGTATGGGAGGATTTTCAGCAATATCTCCTTTCTTTAAAAATGTATATAATTTATTTTGATATGTACCCATAAAATTGAACAGCAAATGACAAATGAAGAGAATATTTCAAAGGAAGGAGAGGAGAGAAGAAACTTACAACATAAGTAAAGGGAAACATGCTTTAGTAATACTGAGCAGACTGGCACAATTGAAGGTTTGTCAAGGATGAGGTTAGCTACACCCAAGGAGCTTGGATATAAAGATTGAGTCTGGATTTTATACTGTAAGAAATAGAGCACTACTAAAGATCCAAAGCTGAACAGTGATGGACTCAATCTGACTTTTAGGAAGATTGATCTGCCGGTGACGCTTTCAGATGCAGTGAGGTAAGAAAAGACTAAAGACATGGAAATCAGATGGAAAACTGGTTTGTTTGTTTGAGGAAGACATCATAAGGAACAAAAAAGGTTAGTGTCCATCAAAATGAAACTTTCAGAAGGATTATTTTTAAAAATCAATAACCTTAATAACTAGTTAAATGTGAAGGGAAAGAAAGAAATTACAGATGCCTATTACTGTCTTAAGGTGCCACATGAATAAGTCAACTCAGATATGATGACCTTTGATGGAAGTTATTAGTAAAAGCTAGCTCTTATCCAGCATATGTGTCAGATACTCTTGTCACATATATTAACTCATTTAGTCCTCAGAATAATGCTCTGAGTCAAGTATTATTATAACATATCTTAGCTAAAACCTGAGGCAGAGACAGAGGTTAAATGAAAACACCAAAGCCACACAACTAGTAGGTGACAATGCCAGCTTTGAACCCAGGTGGTCTGTCTCCAGGGCACATGCCTTTACCCAGCACACATCTTGTCCCTTGCCATTTCTATAGGAAAGATAACACATTGCTCTTATCAGGTGTGAACCTCACAAAAACTACTTCCTCCTGAGACTGTTAGAGGATTTAAACAGTATTCCTTCATTCTAAGTTTCTGCCTCAAAACTCAGTACCAAAAATCATAATCCATGAAATAAGATCCGTCAGAAATTGTATTTTATCCTTGTCTTTTTCTTAAGATCTAGTCAAAGCCAAGGAGATGAAAAACTGCCAAATATTACAATTAGAAACAGTAGTCTGCAACTGACAGCATAATTACAGGAAGTTAGACATGTCAGATTTCATGAGTGGTCTTAAATGGAAGACTCTCATGTAAAGACCTTTATTTTTTCCATATTTTATACCACAATGTTGACTTTTATAAGTTACTGCGTTTCAAGAAAAAACTAGAGATTTAAATTTAGTGAGTTAGCAGAACCTTCTAGTAAAAGGGCAGTGCTCTTGGATGCAGAGTACAGTTGTAGCCCACAGAATATTGGCCACGAGTGATTAAGGAATAATTTTCTTGGAATTGCTACATCCCTATTGGGGGAGGAGGTGGCGGTCTAATGTTTCATGTTATCACAGTGTCATGCAAATGGGATCTGATTTCAACTTGGGCTCCAGGTTGTAATTGACATTTCCTAGTTTAGAATGTTTCTTCATTCACCTTTGAGTAGAACAGTTATGGCTTATAGTGCAAAGATGCAAGACAGAATAAATTAAAGACAGAGTTGAAGTGACATGCAGAAATAAAGCCGGCAACCAATATTTTTTCAAGAATACTGGAAAACCATTTTGTGATCAAAATTGTAAATAACATCAATTCAATGCATACAATGTTTTGCACACACATGCACACATGCACACATGCATTCCTATTTAATCCTCGTTAACATCTCTATGAGGTAGCTACGATTATTACCACCATTTTATAGATAAGGAAACTGAGACACAGAAATATTAAGTAACTTTGCAAGGTCATGTAGTTTGTAAGTGGTAGAGTCAGGATGTACATCCAGGCAATTTGGCTTCAAAGTAGAAACTCTTAACCTCTCTATATAACCATTTATCAGTGCACATTGGAACAAAGCAGACTTTTAAGATATAGTCAACAGAGATTTCAGAAAGTACTCTTTGGACATTTGCAAATGAAAAGACTCAGAAATATCTGCCATTAGTACTGAGGGCTCTGAAAGAAGACATCCCAGGCGAGAACCTCTGAGATAAGATTTGAAAAACTGATGTTGGAACTGGGGGAATGCCAATAAGAAGGAAACCAAATTGGCCCAGAATCAAGACTGCCCCCCCTAATCAAACGGATTTAGAATAATTACCTAAAGCTAGTGAGACAAAAATAGAAGTTCCCATTCCAGGATTTTGGGAAGGCATTCTCAATGAATCATTTTTAGTATTTCCGAATTCCCAAGTAATAGAATCCTTGTAGAAACCAAGGGTATTTAATTATCCCTTACAGAAATCTCTATTAACATAAATTAAGACTGTCTAGGTCTATTAAAGAATACACAAATAAATGAGTTAAGAATGTGATTTTATTCTAACTATGGAACACTGCAGAGCACTAATCTTTGCACAGTTTTCAATAGGAATAGAAACTGGTCAATGTTCCATGCAAAAACCAACTACTGTTTTTGGACATATTGGAACTGAGACCAAGCCCACCTGGCAGAGTCCAGCTTTTAACATTTTAAACAGGAAACTCAGGGATTGGCAGTAATCTGTGTCTTCTTGGGGAGAAATTGGAATTTTTCTTTAGAGTAGACTTTCCTTTGCACTAAGAAGGACTGTTTGGGCAGTGTTATAGGTTGTGGAGACACTCCAGTGAGAAGTTACATCAAAGCTTAGCAATGCTTCAAAATACTAAGCTACAAAAAAGAGAAACAATATTAGTTTGGGATATACATGTTTTGACTCTTTCCTGAGACCAGATTATTAGTTTGGCCAGCAGAACTGACCCTCTCTCTACTTCACACTAAAGAACAGACTTTGAGAAGGGGCTTGACTAAACAACCAGTCCTGGACATTTGGTATCCAGGATGTAATGTTATTTAAGATTTAATAGACCAAAATACCAAAAATCTGCCATCAACTATTGTGACTGTCTTATACCAGCCACATGGCTAGTGCTGGAATGGGGATTTCCTTCTGAAGGGAGTGGATGTTCTCACTGTCCATCATGTTAGAACGTGTTTAATCCTGAGACAAGACTTTAAGCAACGTGTGATATCAAAGAACACCTCTTCTTTCTTGAATTGGGAGGACAGGAGTACAGAGGGTGAAGACAGGGATGGGACCAGGGCGGGTGAGATATAGCAATGGTTTTGAAGAATCTCATTGGTGTGGGGCAAGTGGGTGAGTTTCCGCCATCTGGAGGCATACTTGGGGTAAATGGGAATTCAGATTTTGAATCTGAAGTCTGAGAGTTCTAATAATAATAAACACAAGTAAGTCACAGCTTAAATTTGTACTTGTGACATTTAGTAATGGCTTATAAAAAGTTGCAGCCTGGTTTGCTTGTGCTCTGGAGAATAAGAAAAAACTGTTTTTTCCTCCCAGAGGCCAGATAGGCAGTGTCATGGAACTCACCATTGGGAGATAACTATGCCAACAGAGCAGCCATAGTAGAGGCAGAAGAGGTGACAACAGGGACCAGAAGGAGGTGACTGGAACAGAAGACCTGAGGGAAGTTATGACTGTCAGAAACCTGTGAAAAATCACAAAAATGGCTAGAACACTCTTGGAGGGATGCAACTTCTGTTGCTCTGGTGCTTGTAATGGAAGAATTTAATATAAACATAAAACTGTATTTTTCATTACAGATTTGTGAAGTCAGTTTATACCAATGATGATGTTAATGATGATGATGGTGGTGGTGGTACTGATGTGGGGAACAAAGGCAGAAGGAAATGTAGATAAAATGAAATGTCCTTCCATGGAGGGGATTATGCTAAGTGAAGTAAGTCAAGCAGAGAAAGACAATTATCACATGGTTTCATTCATATGTGGAACATAAGCAATAGCACAGAGGACCATAGGGGAAAGGACGGAAATCAAAAGGGGGAGAAATCAGAGAGGGAGATGTACCATGAGAGACTATGGACCCTGGGAAACAATCTGAGGGTGATGGGTATTGAGGAGGGCACGTGTTGTGATGAGCACTGGGTGTTATATTAACTAATGAATCACTGAACACTACATCAAAAACTAATAATGTACTATACCGTGGCTAACTGAACATAATAAAATAAATTAATTAATTTTAAAAAATCAAATGTCCTTAGAACCTGCAGCCCATTGACAAATACTTGAGGCAGGCAGAGTAGGACATTCCTCCAGGAAACCAACTATCTTAATGTTAATGCCTTGCTAGAAGGAAAAACAACCTTCTCTTGACTATAGCATGGCCTCCCTGATCCTGTGAGTCTTTAGCATATGAAAGTCCTTTTGGAAACTTCCGTTTGTCTTTACTTTCCCCAACTCCAAAGTGTGTAATCAGCTGCTCCTCACCACCCCAGGGCAGCCCTTTCTGCCCAAGGTCCTGTCCCGATATAATAAAACCACCTTTTAGCACCAAAGACTTCTCAAGAATTCTTTCTTGGCCATCAGCTCCGAACCTCAACATTTCCTACATCAGTATTAAAAAACACTCCAGACTTCACCAAATTATAGCTCAGCTTCTCCTTTAATGTTCAAATTATGAGTTTCATCTGCAACCAGATTTCCAATATTCTAATAGATTCCAATCTGTATGTGTTCTTGAGAATATATCTAAAGAATACTTCAGCGGTTCTTCAGATTTACCCTGCTTTTTTACAAATCATCTTAGCCAGCTGTCAGGCTTATGATCACTACTACCCCTTCCACAATCCACTTCCTGTTTTCTTGAGACTGGGGACCCACAAACCAATGTACTTTCCCTGTAACACACTGTCCCTCACACATTGGCACCAGCCCTTCTTTGATTCTCCAGAGTGACTGGCGACCAGGCTACAACCCCTGTAAGGATTTTCCAGAGACTTGGTAATAAGACAAAAGAATTACAAAGCTGAGGGCTTAAACCTGTGCCCTGTGGCATCCTCAGATTTTCAGCCTTACCCCTCCATTAGGCATTTCTTCCTGTGTGGCACTCCCCCTATGACCTGGTGTCATCATACATATCTGCCCTAGGCTAAATGCACAGAAGTATGTCTCTCTCCACTTGGGACCCAAGCCCTAGCTACCTCGGTCCTGGAAGAAGGAAACAACTTGCCCTATTACCCCATTCTAAGGCTTGTAGCTCAGGCTACCCATTTCTGCCCTAGGCTAAACTTCTTCCCTGGATGCGTGACAATATGAATGCATATTTCTCCCCTACCTTTAAACTGTAAGGACTGGCTTTGCCTAAAGTTGCTATGAGGGCAATCCATCAGAATCTAACATTCTTATATTGTTTCCCTAGCCAGGATACTTTATTCTTAAATACCATCTCAAAGAGTACTTTGACAGTCCAAAATAAACGCAGAATCTCAAATTGTGCCCTTTAAGGGTCTCTCTAATTACATGATGTGAATATATGTCCCCATATCCTGGCTGCCATCTTTAGGTCTCCACTTCTGACAACACTATGAGATGGCTTCCAGTATTATACCTAGAGATACAGACAGGTTATATAGCTTGCCCAAAGTCAAACAGTAAATGAGAAATCTGTGATTCATGCCCAGGTAGAATGACTTCAGAACCTTCTCTCTCAACCACTATTCCAAAACTGCTTTAGAAAAGAATTCGTCAAGATGATGCAGCCTAAACATCTATTTAGAAAAGAAATATTTCTTTCCAGAAGAAACAATCCATAGATATTGAACTCTGCCCATAAAGATAAACTTTTATTTTATTATTCCAGAGTAGTGACCATTCCCATTTTAAAAAATGTCACTTTTGCTTTACTTTTAGCCATAGAGGGATTTTTCCCAAAACAAAGGAGCAGTCTTCCTCCGTACCTGAGCTCAATCTTCCAACACTAGAGACATAGAAAAACTGCTTGTGGCTTTAAAATGGAAGTCTGTCCCACTTATAAGTGATAATATATGCCATTTATCAAGTAGAAACTATTTGACAATCATTGAGCCCTATTTCTAAATATGTGTGTTTGTGCGTGTGTGTGTGCTGAAAACAAAAAATTTAGAAGGCATTTACTCTTAGCTCCATTCCACCCAGGAGATACAGAAACATACAGAGGACATGACTACCTTGAGATTAGTTAGGAGCTCAATGGATTGGGAAACCAAATCTTCTGATTCTTAGTTGAGTGCTCTTCCACTACATCTGACAGCCTTTGAGTCATGCAGAATAACTCTTTATTGTTTTAGATTGATTAAATGCCTTGGGTGGGCTTCTAATCACGGAAGCCACACTCTGTGAGGTATCCTGAGACGTAGGCACACCCTCAGTATGCTTTCAGCTGGAATGTTAGGAATGTACCATAAATGTCTTGCTTTGCAAAATGTTGGAATAAATGATATCCCGGTTTTCATGTCTATCATTCTCCGAGGCAAGTGAAAATCATTAGCTTCTTTTAAGGAAAATCTTACACTGTCAGGATGAATAAAATGAGTACAAGAGCACTGGGGCTTTCGCTTAGATTTCCCCAGCACCAGCTATCAGACTTGCCAAATCCTATCTTCACATATATGAAACAGAGAAAATGCCAGCCATTTCTATCCCGCAGGTTGGCTTGGGGGCATAAATGAGATGAAATGCAAAAGCGCACTTTATACGCACAACTTTTTCTTTTCTAGATACGTCACTGTAAGAAAACCCAAATGTGGTAAATTACAAAATAAAATAGAATGTCATTTCACATCATCATCCTAAAAATGGGATATAGCTATCATTTAACACAGGAACCTGATGTGTTCTTAGGAGGAAAAAAAAAAAATGTTCCTAACGTTAGAATTTAATATGGGTGACTATTTGTTCCACTGATTTCCATTATGCATTTTTAAAATTACTTTATGTGGTGAAATATATGGATATATACATATAAAAGTTATTTAAGGATTTTTTTCTAGAAATAAGGCTCAAAAATAAATACACAAATGTTGACACTGGTTATCTTTGAAAAGTGGAATTATAAATTTTGTGGATAGTGCTAAGAAGTTATTCCACATTTTTGTCAAAAAGCCTGCATTATCTGTGAAATTATAAGAAAATGTATTTGATAATACTTCCCTGCTACAGGAGAACTCCTAGAGTATTAGGTATAAAAATATGGTTGCAAAATTAATGGCAGAAAAATAATAAGGTAAATGAGAGCAGTGATTAGAACCTTAACTCTATTGGTAGCAAAAAATACAGTTCAGTGACTTAAAATAAAAGAATTATTCCTTGTGATATATCTATGATAGGTTGCTCCTATGATATATGGAATAACAGCTCCATGTCACCCTCTTTTAGAGACCTAGACTCCATCATTTGGAACCTCACTGGATACCATGACAGAAGAAAAGGGGATAAGCATACAATTGCAGGAGATGTGATACATGTCACTTCTGTTCACATTTCACTGGCCAAAGCAAATTACATGGTGATTAAGCACTTAGTTCTATCACTCACAGTCCTTTTTCAGTGAATATTGGGGAAAAGAGAGATAAAACTGTCCTTGTCCAAGAAGACTTGTCCCTCAGGCATTCTATTTATACTTTTCACAAAAAGTAGAACACAATTCTCAAATTTATGATCTATGAACCACTTAAGAAATATGTAACCAACTGATTTTAGAAGCCAATAATAAAATTACTAGCATCCTTCCTCCCTTCCTTCCTTCTAATCAATAAGCATAGATTGACACCTTCTATGCCAGGCTCTAGGAATGCAAAGATGAAATGACCTATTATCTTTCCTTACGGTACTTTATGGCCTAGAAGAAATAGAAAACATCTTCTTTCTGTGCAAGAAAATATCCCTGCTTCCTGACAGAGCTAGAAGTTAAAATCTGATTTGAAAATAATAAAAGCTGGCTTTATTCTCTTGGGCAAATTAAAGACTCTCCCTCCCCCCCCACCAAGAAAAAAACAAATTGAAATCATTAACATCATCCTCCAATGAAGAGAAACTACAGAATACCTGAAAGTAATCTCAGTGTCGGGCGCCTGGGGGGCTCAGATGGTTAAGCGTCTGCCTTCGGCTCAGGTCATGATCCCAGGGTCCTGGGATCGAGTCCCACATCGGGCTCCCTGCTCCTTGGGAGCCTGCTTCTCCCTCTGCCTCTCTCTCTCTCTCTGTCTCTCATGAATAAATAAATAAAATCTTTAAAAAAAAAAAAAGAAAGTAATCTCAGTGTCACCAAGAATCATCACCACTAGAGAGAGTGGCTAACTAAGAAGCATATAAAAATTCAGGAAGGAAGAAGTTCTGGCCTGGTTATTGCCTATACTTTCTGCTTCCCAAAGAAATTACAGCTATAAGGGAAACCCATACATACAAACTGCATGCATTCCATTAGCCTATGTTTCTTCCTATTGCCCTCCAAAAATGTGCGTGTACTAGAGTAGATTAGCCCAAGAATTGCTGTTCTTTCTCCAAAAGCAAAGATAACAGATAATAATACTATAAATGCAAATTCATTGCAAGATACTTGCAATTTGATCCCTCGGTATTGTTCACTACAACTTATGAGGTAAAATTTGCACATTGAATTATTGCACCACAAAATATTTGTCCTTGAACTATAATTTTCTATACATTTCTTACTCCTATGCTGAATGAAAACTGTACCACTAAGATAGAAATCCATCATTCATATTCAGTTTCAATCTCAAATAGGCCAATAAAGATGGCTTACTATGTCATATGGCCAACCACTTTCACCACACTGGGTATCTCTTCAGGCAGAACCAGTTTGAAAGTTGATCATGTCAGGGAACCCAACACACTTTTTTTTTTTTAAGATTTTATTTATTTATTTGACAGAGAGACACAGCGAGAGAGGGAACACAAGCAGGGGGAGCAGGAGAGGGAGAAGCAGGCTTCCCGTGGAGCAGGGAGCCCGAAGCAGGGCTCGATCCCAGGACCCTGGGATCATGACCTGAGCCGAAGGCAGACACTTAACAACTGAGCCACCCAGGCGCCCCACCAACATACTTTTTTAATAGCCACATCTGGTATTGTCTTTCTAGTTGGATGAAGCAGTCAAGCATTAAAGGCAAGCTACACACTTAAAGAATACAATGGCCCCATGGGTCCTGTCAATCAGTACTCATGATTTCACCACACAAATACATAAGTCCATTGGTCTGAGGAGCTACTGAGGTGAGTTTACATTTATAATATATGAGAAACATCTCATCTGTTCTGGATAAGGAAGCTCGGATCTGTGTTTCCAGTGTGATAACCATGCTCTGATAGCTTCTCTCTATAACCTTGTATGGTGTTAACTGGATTCATCTCTTGGTAACTAAATAGACTAGGTCAAAGTTTTACAATTCTGGCTTTAGCAGCCAAAACTCTTGCAGTTAACACCTACAAACCATCCTAAAAATACTTGGAGAATTAAAAATAATAATAGCAACAAATATCCTGTTAGGTCAACTATATATCCATGGAATTATTAAATTAAAAAGGATCTTGCCTAGACATAGAGATTAGCCAACCCAACCCTGACAACAGGCAGACACCCCCCCAAACTGCCCTCATATTTAGCATCCAAAATAAGTAAGTCAGTTTTTTTACAACAAACTATTGCTCTCTTGTAGAAACCAAACTCCTTAAGAAACCACCACAGCAAAGTTTCTTAATAAATTCAGTGGTCATTACTGCAGTCAGTTTAAGGACTGTGTGCTATGTCTGTTTTCCTTGTTCCATTTATAAACTCAAAAAGAAATTTAACTACATAACAGAGCATTAAAAAAAACTGGAATAACAAATTTAAAGAAAACAGTAACTTTTCTCTTTGAAAATCAACATCTTTAATGATATTCCATTCTATCATGTGAAGTCTAATTATATTTTTCTCCATTGTACCAAGCGACCTTGTAACACATCTATTTCAATTAAAAGTACATTATCTGATCTAGCTGCTGAGGAGAGGGTCAGAAGAAGTCATATTCAGATTTTTGTTACTATTGCTTTCTTTTTCTTTTTCTTTTTCTTTTTTTTCCCTTAAATGAACTATGTTCTTATCAATGAAGCAACATGGCAAACATAGAGGCCAAAGATGCTTTTCCTCAAAATGGAAGGCCCAAATGTCAAATAATAAGTTAATCACATGTCTTTTGAATCATAAAAGGACAATGAAATTTAACAATAAGGCAATAAGACAAGGGCATCAATTGAAGAAAAATACGGGTTTATTTTTCAGTAGTATTATTAAATGAAACAGCATTGATTCAGTTCAAAGCTCCCTATTAAGGAAGATCAAAGCTAACCACTTAGCTTCACTGTGTCTACGGCCACTGCTTCATAGCCTGGTTAATGTTCCATGATTCCAACCTATGGGCCAGATTCGAGGATTGAACAAGGAAGTTACATCCATATTCGTCATGTTTGTAAAATTTACTCTAATTTCACAGTTTCCTTTTGATGGGTTAAATGTGTTCATTCATATTGGCGGAAATGTTTTAGAACTCTATATGCATTAAGAAATGCCAAGCGTTTTCCTTAAAAGTACAACTATATCAACTATACTTGAATAAAGATTATTTTCCTCTCCTACTCTAAATTGATGCCATATATCTAAAGAACAGTGAAGTACAAGATTAGTTCTTTTATTACCAATAAAGTTGTAATAGTCACCATTTATTGAGCACTTACCAAAAGCCAGGCTTATGCTTAGTACATGTATTACCTCATTTAATACTCATGATAACTAGATGAAACATTATTATTATCATTTCCATAACCATAAGTATTTTATGAGGTGTAATTTATATTCAATAAACTATACATTTAAAGCATAAAATTTAACAAGTTTTGACTTATGTATATACCTGTGAAACCATCACCAGAATCAAGATAATGGACATCCAATCATCCCCCAAAGTTTCCTAGCACTCATGTGTAATCCATCTCTCCCTTCCATCTCTCCTCTCTCCTCTTTCCTCCTATCACGCAACCACAGACCTTTCTTTACTTAGATTATAATGTGGAAGAACTAGAATTCTCATACACTGCCAGTGGGAATGTAAAATGGTACACATATGTTTGGAAAATAGTTTGGCAGCTTCTTCAAAAACTAAACACACACCTATGTTGTGACCTAGACTTTTCACTCATAGGTATTTATCCAAGATAAAGAAAAGCATATGTCCCTAGAAAGACACATGCCCGAATGTTCATAGAATGTTTATATAACACATGATATGGCTTATGTTTCAAAGAGATCCTTCTGAAAGCTGAATTTGGACTAGGCTCTGGAAAAGTGAGGAGCAGAAGGAGGGAGACCAATTAGGAAGCAATTACAACCATGTGGATAGGGATGATGTGGTTTTATCAGTGTGGTGTGATGATGAAGTGGTAAGAAATAGCAGATCCTACACACATTTTTGAGAGACATTAGTGTATTTCCTGATATATTGGATGTATGCTGTAGAAAATGGAGAAGTGTCAAGGATATCTCCTAGGCATTTAGCCTAAGTGATTGGAAAAATGGAGCTGCTGTTAACTGAACAGGTAAAGAATCAGGAGGAACAGACTGGGGGAGGGAGAAATCAGAGGTTGGTTTGGGATATGTTGATATTGAGGTACCTGATAAATGTACAGGGGAGGATGTCAAGAAGACTGTCAAATGTATATGTCCAGACCTGAACTGAGAAGTCAGGGCTGGAGATTAAAACCTGGGAAGTTTTTGGTAAACAGATAGTGTTTAAATATGAAATGTAGAAATAGAAAAGATGTAGTCTGAACTCTGAGTTCTAAGACTATCCATGCATATGTCTAAGAGATAAGGAAGAGCAAGCGATGCTGATTGAGAAGGAACAGCTAGCTATAGGAGGAAGGACAGGAGAGTGTGATACCCTGGAGACCACTTTTTAAAAATTATTCAAAGGAGGAGGGAGTAATACACCCTCTCAGATGCTACTGGTAGAGTTACTAACATGAGAAGAAAAGGTGGGACATTGAATTTAGCAATATGGCCAGTGTTGACTTTGATAAGACCAAGGAAATTGGAATGATGGGCATTAACTACTGATTACGTATATTCAACAGAGAATGGGAAAAGAAGAGTTTGGAGACAGGGAGTAGAAATGAATCTTTCTAGATTTTCTGTGAAGGAATGCAGAGAAATGAAATAGTAGTTGGAGGAGGGCATAGGATCAAGAGAGGTATTTTTGTTTTGATTTTGTTTTTTGTCTTGTTTTGTTTTAGTCAACCCGGCAGTACAAGTTAATGTATTTGGTGGTCTTTGATATGTTAAAATTTGACATCTAACATTTATTGTGTGTATATTACTTAACTTTGTATTTTGAAATGATTATAAATTCACATAAATTTGCAAAAATAATGCAAAAAAAAAAACCCTTTTACTCAATTTTTCACTTACATAACTATTATACAATATCAAAACCAGGAAAGTGACTGTGGTATAACATGTATATACAGCTCTCTGTCTTTTTATCACTCGTGTAGATTCATGAAACCACTGCCAGATTGAAAACACAGAACTATTCCATCACCACAAAGATCTCCCTTGTGTTACATCTTTATAGGCATGACCTTCCTCTTCCCTGCTACCATTCCTAACCACTGGCAACCACTAATTTGTTCTCCATTTCTCTAATTTTGCATTTTCTAGAATGTTATATAAAGGCAATTATACAGTAGGTGACCTCTTCATATTGCCTTTTTTTTTTCACTCAACATAGTACCCTTGAGATCCATCCAAGTTGCTGCCTGTTTCAATAATTAGTTCCATTTTATTTCTGAGTAGTATTCCACAGTATGGATGTACCACAGCTGTTCAACCATTTACCAATTGTAAGACACTTCAGAGATGTTTTATGTTGAGGAAACAATCCAGTACAAAGGGGAACTTGGTGATGCAGAATAGTGTGAGATTAGCAGAGCAATGTCCTTGGGTGAGCACACAGAGCTCAAGGGGAGACCGTGGACATTCATCCAATGTAAAGCTAATGAACTCAGTTACAAGCAAGAACGCAAGCATACGGATGTGGTGGTGAGAGATTGTGGAAGCTCTTTTCTGATGGCTTCCACTTTCTAAAAAAATAAGCAAGCAAGGTCATCAGTTGAAAGTAAAAGTGGTGGTAAAGTTGTTGCAGGTTTGAGGAGAAAACAAAATGCATTCACCACACATCTGGGAGAGTGGAGAGTGGAGATCCAGAGATATGTAGAATGTTATGCTGCAGCACGAAAGGCCCACAAAGCTAATAGCTGTGAATTTAAAGCCAAAGCGACCAACGTGGCTCTGTGTTTTTTTTCCACCCTCATTTAGCTGCACAGATGCAGGTGCAGAGAATGCAGGAGGAATAATGATTTAAGGTAGGCAGAAGAGAAATCAGAAAAATAAGAAAAAAAATCTAGAGTGTGGGAAAGCAGGTTGTTTTTGTTTTCAGAAATGTAAGGCACACTGTAGCCTGTAGATGTTTTGTAAATGCAAACAGCTTGAAAGATATGACAGGAAGCCTTGAATTATACAGAGCAAGTCAATCCTGTTTATCTTCACTATTAACCAACACCCCAGGTGTAAGCACAGTAATGATTCCGTTGTCTGTTAAGGTATTGACACTTAGCACTTAATGCTGCCCTTTCTCCAAGGAGGGTTTCAGCTACCTTTAGTCAGCTCCCTTGGTCACTGGTACTTCAATTTCTCCAGCCATTTAAATATCTATAGGCCTCTGGCTCTCTTCTGTAAAACATCATACCTTATCTTCTGCAAGCATTCGGATAAACCACTGCTATTTTTCCACCTGTCAGGTCTGACTATCACACAGGGAAAGAGAAGTCTGGTAAAGAGCTTCTGTGGGAATTTCCATTTTTCTGAGGGACTCACTTGGCTGGGGTGTTCAAACACAGGAACTTTGTAACTCCTCCCACCCAGTGAATATGATGCAAATATGTCAATGGCAATCCTGAGCACATTATGCCCCTTGTGGCCAGAGACAAGAGCACATGAAACTGTCCTGTGTTGTGCGGTGTGCCTGAGGCAATCAGAGGGTCTGTGATTTCTCAAAGCAGGCTGCCACTTGGCTGAATACAAATAAGATATTTCTAGAAGCTCTGGGAAAAAGACACAGAACCAATGCCTCAGATCAGACACACTTCCTTCTCGTGTTGACACAGCCCTCCCAGCCTGATGCATCTTCCAGTATCAGTTGTTGAAAACACAGTGGTCAGCACCATTTCACTGGTACCTCTGCTTTAACAGGCTGGCAGCTAGATATCTAATTAATGTCCTTTGTTTAAAACAAATTTCTGGTGTTCAGTTTGGTTATAAGTAACAAGGACCAAGAGCTTCTTAGGAAACAGAAAGCCGCATCTGTAATTTGTTGAATCGTCTTGCTTTGTTTTTGTGTACTCACATATACCATCTCTCTCTCTCTCCTGTCCACTTCCCCTCCTCCTTCTCTTACCCTTCCCACTTCCCTCTCCCCAGCCCCACCCCTGCCTCTCCCAGAAGATAAACAAGGAGTCACAGTACTTATCTGGGTCATGATACTTCGTTACTCAGGCAAAATGGAATAACAAATGTTTTAAATTCTGTCACTAGCAGAGGTCAGAAAGATGACAGAATCAACTCTGTGGGCCTTTCATTAGGGGCCTTCATTTGGCTCTACTTAATTCCTTTAATTGTCCAAGTTCCTCCAAGTCAGCACACAGTTCAAAACACAGCCTAAAATGCTCTTTCTCCAGCTATCAGCATGTTTACTTTTACCTTTAATCATCAAAGACTACAAATATGACCTTCCATTGACCTGGCTGATTCATTTTTAAGAGACTTAAAGCAAAACTGACTGAGCAAAGCAACCTTGTAGGGCTGCAAGGCCAAGAGCAGATAAGCTCGTCAAGCAGAAACAGCCTGTAAGGGAAAAATGTTCCAACAGAGAGCACTTCACAAAGCTGTTTTCTTGGGGTCTGCTTTGGCAACTGGAGAATAGAAATGCTTGCCCAGGAAGCTGGAAATAAGAGGGACTGGGATAGGGGTGGGTAGGTGACGCTGAGGTAGTGGACTAGTGGAGGCTCTGCCCTTGCAGACGGTCCTTGGGCCACAGGTCAACATGGCCCCATAAGGCACTACATATAAAAAGAATTGGGAGTTTTGCCAGGTCTGTCTTCAGCATTGTTCCCATGACTCTTTGGCACCTTTGTGCACCTATTCAGTGACCTCTGCCACCTCTCCTAGGCCACATCATCTCTCTACATATATATCTCATTCCCGTCCATGGTAGTCACTGTCTTTGCTACTGTCTTCTCAATTCCTTCAGTGTGGAATTCCTTCAATTTCAGAGCTTGAGCATATTGCCTTAAACACTCTTTGTTGGTTTGGTTCCTTCTCATTGGTTGGGTCTCAGCATAAACATAACCCTATTCAAGAGAAGACTTCTCCAACTGTGGACTCCAAATTAGGTCCTCAGCCCATCACTACCCCTCATCACTCCCTGGTCTGGTTCTTCTTAGTCACAATTTGACTTTTTCTACTATTTGTTCACCTACATTCAGAAAAAAATCTATTTCATTCATCATTGTATCAGTACCTGGTACAGTGCTAAATAACACTCAATTTTAACAGAGTTCATTGAGTGCCTATTATATGTATAAAAACAAACAAACAAACAAACAAAAAACTTCTTAATTAATTGCCGCCTTTTCGCCCCAGTAACCTGAACCACCCAGGCTTCCCCAGCACTGTGCCATGACCTTGAAATATATCTTCTCATTTAATAACTAACACAGCAATGGAAGTATGTCATATTATACCCATTTTACAGAGAAGAAAACTGAATGAACAATAGTTATATGATTTTCCAAAATGTTTAGATATACCAATGTCCAAATAAGAAGTTATATAAGTATTTCAAGCATTATAGCAGGCCAATAGGATCTCATCATTATGAGATACAAGCTATATAAGGACCATTTTAAAGGATGCTCTTTTAGTAACTTGATTCTTTAGCAAGTTCAGGAAATACAGAATGATGAAGAGAAAGTATCAATGGCTAGAGCCATCCCTTTAAGTAAGCCATCACTTTAAGTAAGTATTTAAGAAGGCCCTATTGGCATCTAAGAGAATGTGAGGTATGTGATCAACAGAATTGTGGAAACATAGTACAGAATACTAATGCCAATAAAGGATGTCAACTCAACCTGTGACTATACCAGCGTAATATGGTGGTTAAGATTAAGGACTCTAGAATAAGACAGACTTGAGTTTTAATCCATGCTCTATTATTGGCTAATTTTGACTCATTTTCCCATCTGTCAAATGAATATAACAATCTCATCGCCCAACATTGGTGTGAAAACTAAATTATGTATATAAATTGGTTAACATGAATGTCTGACACATAGTAAGGATTCAATAAATATTAATTTTTATTATGGTAATTATTATTAATGTTATTATTATCTTTAGCTTGAGTTGCCACTGTAAGACCAGAAATTTTAGCACTCATCTCTGAAAGTGTACATGCTAGATCCTATGTGTTGGCAGGAGGTGAGGACATTCCTTATAAGTATGCTGTAGCAGCAGTCTCTCCTCTGTGTGAGAAATACTCTATAATAGCACATTTGCCTCTCTATTTATCAAGATTGAAAAAAATCCTTATTTGAAAAAAATGTCATTTGATAGTATATACCAAATCTTTCCCATTTACATAAATGTAGTGGAATTTACAAGTTTATGGTCATCAAAAAAAAATTTATGATTTCACTTTTATTTTTGTGGGGTGGTTTTAAATATATGCTAAGTACTTCCTTAAGTTCTGCAAAAAAGCTCCAATTTTATTATATGCTACCTGACAATTGCCTCCCTTGGGGATTCACTTGTTATCATCCTAATTATCACTTTGAAGCATTCTGGACAATTATGCTCAGAACAATTTGCTCAAACACACCTTGTTTGGGCTACATTCAGATTTGACTCTGCTGACTATATAACTAAATCAGTGCATTTGTACCTAAAACAAATTTGCGATTACCTCCACAGTGATTTTTAGAATCACTTCATGTGGTGAGTAGAAACATTAATCTGGGTGCTTAACTGCTGCTTGGGTATTAATTGGCCTTCAGATAACATATATTGAAGAACATTGCATGGCATGACTTAATATAAAAATAAGTTCTGCTCAATAACTAGCTCTGAGAGCTTATGTTTAAATACAGAATGATGCTAATGATTGAAATTATCACTTGAACTATGCATACTGCATTAAAAATAAGCCTACAAGAGGTCATGAAATTTAGAGCTTTGCTATTAGCCTTAAGAATTTTCTTCATTATGTAAGAAAACCATAAATAACAGTTTTACTATTATAACGATACTCCAAAAACATAACTTAAATGCTTTTAAAGAGATTTTAATGTAGATGGGATGATTAAAATCAATGCTTGGATATTTTTAACCCCGGGTGTAGCTTCTATGCAAGATAAGCATTCATAATGTTATGCAATATTCTTTCCTACAGAAGACTTTATTTTCCTTAGATAGTTTGGGTGTATAAAACTAATAAAAAATAAATTGAGTTCTTTTCAAGGTGTGAAACATAGTGTGATTGCCTAAGAAAAGAGAATATTAAAAAATGTCAATGCATGAATCAAATTTTCCCAAAATGACGACCGGTGTTAAGGCCATTTTAGGTTTGTGATTCATTTACTCAATCACTCATTCATTCGTTTATCATTCATTTAGTGATTGCATATTTATTGATGATCATATTATGTTCCAGGCACTATTACAGCCATAGGCAACAAACATAAACTAAACAAAAATTAATTCCTCCAGAGAACATCCATTCCAGTTGGTTATGGAAGATGGTCAATACACAAAGTAAATAAGCAAATATATAGAATCGTGGATGGTGATTAACTCCAATGGAATAAATAAAGCAGGAAAGGGGAATAGAAAATGTTGGGGGTGGACTTGAAATTTTAAAGAGGAAGGTTACAGTGGGTCTTACTGTGTAGTGACATTTAAAGAAAGATCTAAAGGAGAGAATGGGGCAAATCTTGCTGAAATTTTTGAGGAAAGGGAATTTTAGAAGAAGAGTATTAAGGATAAAGGCTCAGAGGTAAGAGAGTGGCTGGTGCTTGGGAGGGATATCAAGAACGACAACATGGCTGGAGTGTCATTAGAGAGGAAGAGAGAAACGAGAGATGGAGATACAGAGGTTCCAGACAACAGATCTAGTAAAGCCTTGAAAACCATTGTAAGGACTTTTTCGTTAAAGCCAAGTGACATAGGGTATGGCCCAACCTATGTCTGGATACATTTTAATCATCTGTTTCCTATAAAAATGTTCATTTGGTAGTACACTAAAAAGCTCATGGTTGAACTCCAACTTTTAAAAAAATTCTTGTTGTCACCAACTGATCAATAATAAAGCTGAAATAAACCAGATTTTAAAATTAAACACATTCTGAGGATCAAGAGAATTTTGCTAAAACAATTTGTCTTCAGTTAAATTTTTCAGAAACTGCTAGTGGTTCTCCAATGTCCATCTCCCCCTTGGCTCATTAATAGAATTCCTGCAGGGCTTGTGACTAAGGATGGGCTAATGGGATGCAAGCAAAAGATACAGGTGCCAACTCTCAGTCCTAAGAGAGAATGCAAGTTGCTATTTTGGCTCTTTCCCCTTTGTGGCTGCCCACAAGTCAATGAGCACTGGAACAGAGATGGAAGTAAAGCATCAAAATGAGCAAAATTATGCAACCAGCTGTGACTGCTAGTCGGGAATATGATAAAGAGACAAAGATCTATCTTTTTACAGCCTATATTCTGAGGTCTTTGGTTGGTACCAGTTTAACCTGCACTCTCTATATATTAGCAAATATATTAGCAAAACAAGAAGCTAAATCAAACAGAACTCCTAAAACTCTAAATTATTTCATTATAACCCTTAACCCACTGATAATTCATTTTTAATTTCTTTACTATGTCTCACAAGGAGAAATGAAACTATATTTCACGTCGTTTTTTTCTTTAAACATAAATAAGAACTAAGAAGTCCCCAGTCCTTTTAACTCTAATTTTTAATACACATTTGATGGAAAAGGAAAGAGAGGGACTTTGAAAATAATTTGAAGAGCTTCTCAAAGAAAAACTGGATTTTGTGGCACAAAAACATTTCCTTTTTTGTTGTGGTTGCTAATTAAGAGTGGTAGTTATATCAGATTTTTTTTTAGGACTATGTGGGTAATGAGAGTCCCAGATGGTACTGGGAGGCATTCACTGAACTTTGATATTTTAATACAGCTTGCTGCAGAGAGAGAGAAAGAGAAGAGATAGATTGAGAAAGATAGAGAAAATAAAACAAAAAAGGAAGATGAGGGTAGGGGAAACAGACTGAGAGATACAGGCTAAAGGCAGCCAAAGGAGAAACTTAGAGAGACTCAAAGATAACCAGACATGGCTGAGGACTTAAAAACCATGTATGGGAACCTATTCATTCTCAGGGGGTTTTTTTGTTTGTTTGTTTGCTTTTTTGTGTTTTATTTTGTTTTTGTTTTTAAGCTAGTGGCTGTGACAGATCCTCACTAAACTCAGAAAACAATGTAGAAGTGACAGATCCTCACTAAACTCAGAAAACAATGTAGAAGTGAGAACTAGTTGAGTTGCTTTGGGGCGGTGGGCGGCAGAGAAGGAGAGAGGGGGAGAGAGAGAGAGAGAGACAATCCCAAGCAGGCTCCATGCCCAGTGCAGAGCTGGATCTCGTGACCCTGAGCCAAAATCAAGAGTCTGATGCTCACCCAACTGAGTTACCCAGGCACTCTGTGTTTGCTCATTAAAGTTACTAAAGAAAATATCCCAAGGACTCTCTTACAAGTATCTTTCAATGGATTGTATTCTACCTATGATTTTGTCAGAGGTACATTACTTACATAAATATGTCCAAGTTTGTTGATATTTCTATTTTTGTTCTTGAACTTTCCTAAATGATTTTGTGTGTGTATTAGATTAATTGATCTATTTCTCATACTTGTTAGAATTAGAAACCCAGTAGGGTTTGGGGGGGGGAGGGCGGTGAGGAGGAGAGAAAAAAACAAAAAACAAAGATCTCACTGCATGCTTTTTTAGAGTACTTCAATGTCACTTACACAATTCTAAAGTCAACTGAAAGAGAAACTTAAGATATAAGTATCTATTGAATTCAAAAAGCATTATTTTTTTCAAAAAGCATTATTTTTTAATATTTCTGATACCATGTTTTTAAAAAATCTGGCCCAAAGATAATTTTGGAGTACCTACTTGGAATGATGAAGATAGCACCATGTAGATACCATCCAACATCTTATCTAATCTTTTGAAGGATGTTATGAGGACTCTCAAAGGATAATCAGTTTAGTATTTAGTATATTATTATTTCCTCTTCTATGTTAACTCCTAAGCAAATTTGTTTGTAAAAAGACAGTTTGAAGAACTTAGCATGCAAGAATATTTCTAAGACAAATAAAATAAATTAACTGCTTCATTTTTAATTCAAAACAAAATATGAGCTGATAAAATTACTTTAAAAATCCCAAGTAGGAGGCACAATCTGTTTATTAGATTGCTCATGTTTTTCTTTTTCTAAAAAAAAAAAAAAGAAGAAGAAGAAGAAATTAAAAAACAACAACAAAAAAGTCTAAGTCCTGATGACATATAGGTCTGATAGAGCAAATCTCAGAAAATTTAAAAATGAACAACCAGCAACTGCCTCCTACTTTGATATGCATGTCAAGTGACCTGAGATGAAGAGACAACTCCCAGAACCCGAACTTCTACTCCTTTCTGTTATGATGAGACTTCAAAACAGAGTATGCTTTGGATCACTAATTATCCAATCAGCTTCGATTGTTCATAGGGCTAAATTAAATGATAATAAATAATCAGCCTGATTATTCTATCATCTAAATAACAGATGAGCTTGCCATTCTTTCATTTAATCTGCAAATATTAACTTCCTATATAATCTGAGTCTAGCACTATAAAATATAAGAAATTATAAATGAAGTCTTCACCCACAAGAAGGTAACAACCACCTGGAGAAAGAAGGAAACACCATCATCTTCCACTAGAACTACTACGAAGGCACCGTGGTCTCTGTTAAATCCATTCTCCATGATGCACGTTGGGTGATCTTTCCAAAGGGCATATCTGAGTATGTCCTCGCCCTCCCCTGCCTCCACCCCCAACTAAAGACATGAAATGTTTCATTGAAATACCAATGCACTTAGCCATAAACACAAAACTCCTTGCCAGAGTTTTCAGTGTTTGTGAGCCTGCCCAGGAGATTTTTTCAGCCTGGTCTCTCCTGGGCTCCCCACCTCCGCTTCAGCCCATCCGGCCCTGCTTGCTCTGGCCACCGTCTCTGCAAAAGGTGATTTTGCTTCATCAGGGTAACCTCCTGATGAGGTTCAGATCTCGGCATACCTGTCATTTCCCTGACCTCCCTTTTTAGGTCAAAGTCCTTATATATAATATCTCATAGCACCATGAACCTCTCTTCTGAGAACAGGGGTTGATGACAGCTTTCCGTTTTTGTTATTAACATCTCTCCGCCTCCCTAGGCTATGAGCTCCAAAAGTAGAAAAATCATGTTCATTTCTCCTCACCCTCGTAAAAGAAATGCTTTCCTAAGGAGCCTGCATTCTGTAATCCCTTAATAAACCTTGGTAGAATGACTCTTATTGTTAAGTTAAAAATGAAGCTGAATTCAGTAATTCTATCAATGGAACTTCCGAAAATTCCCTGCTAATGTTAATAATGAGTTTCAGTCTTTGGCTTAAACTAGTCCATGGGGTAGTTGATTGGATTTTATTTCTTTATTTCTTTGTTTTTGAAAAACAAACCTTGAATGGCTCACATTAACAAAAAGAATGACTGCCTCTAACCATACTGTAAATATTTATTCTTTCATGTATTCAACAAATACAAAAAAATATATGTGAATTCAAAGGTGCTTCACAGGTTTCAATCACTCAAGAGCATCAACTATAGAATGTATTTGAAAATAAACATAAATCAGATTACTTTTGAAAACTCCACTGGCTCACTATGCCCTATTTATGGCAGATCAAAACTGTGCTTGATAAACTAAATGGTGAGTTAAGTTTGCACTTCTATGGCATAAAACAGACTTAGTGCTCCTTCATTTACCTGTACTTACATTTTCCTTCCCAGTATGTCCTTGTCCCTTGAGTGAAAAATTAGAAGTATTTTTTTTGTTTTGACAAACTAAGTCACTTAACCCTACCAAGTAGTCCTCTTCTCTACTGCTTTTATATTTCCTATTGTTGATTAAACAGGTTTTCCAGTAAATTACCAAGCACTTACAATGTGCTTGCCTCTGGGCAAAGTATTTGACATGCCCGTTCTCATTTAAACAGCACAACCACCCCTTCATGTAGAGATGGTTATTGAATTCTTCTAATAACTAGAAAAAGAAGTTCAGTAAGTTGCCCCATCATCACCCGGTTAATAAAGGGGCCTGGCTGGGGTCTTAGACCAGTTCTTCCTCCTTCCCAAAAGGTAATAGCAAAGACAGAAAAAACAGTACCAAGGAGGCGAAAAACCCTAGACTTGAGAGTCTTTTAAAAACCCAGAGAGAGAAGCCCTGACTTTGTGACCAACTGACAAGTCACTAAACTTCTCTTTAATCACCTTTAAAATAGGAACATGTATAATATCAGGGGCAAGAACTATTGTCTGCCAAGTGAAAGTTAATTGATTCTCTGCTTACCTCATCTCCCCTTTACCCAGCCCCAAAATTAAGTCCACAGAAAGAATGATGAATGGCTTAATGATCATGCATTGTACAAGTAGGCAGGAATGTAATCATATAGTCAGCATTTTTCATCTTCTAAACCATATGCTTATCTTCACAGAGTAGAATTTTTAGATTAGTAGCATTTTTTAATGTGGTGTATATCATTAGGAGATAAGACTACTACCAGCTGTTTGAAGGAAATAGGAGTTTTAGTAAAAGAATCCATTGGAAGGAAGTGAATAAGACAGATTGGTGATAGGAGAGGAAATCAAGTCTAGCAGCTCCATTTCTTATCCCAGCTCCCTATTTTTCTCACAAGTTGCAGTGACTTTTGTAAAAGATTTTAATATCTTCATTTACATCTCTATAAACTGTTTATAAGGTGGACATTTCTACTTACATAAAAATTCATGCTTGAGAAGTACTTTAAAATCCTTAGTATTTCAAGCATTTTAAACATGCGTCCAGATCATAATATAGTCTGCAATCCCATAAAATGTAGTAAAACAATGATTTTTCAATAGTTGATGAAGAAACCTTAATTAAACAGGCTAGACTCAAGAAGAAGGACAAAAGATTACAGTATTGGTGCATGGCAGGTGTATTGAAGTTGTACAATATAAAAAACATTTTCATCAGATTTAGATAATATGGGATTAAATTCTATTTTTCAATTTCTTGATTGTATCTTATGACTATTAAAAAATAATCTGTCATAAACTCACAAATTTTTAATCTCTCATGCAAAAGCAAGCTAATCAAAACTAAGTTCTTCTTACCTTATTCTTCTGTCATGCCTTCCTCAGTGCTCAAGCTCTGATCATCAGATCCCTATTAGAGCTGGCAAAAAGGAGGACAGAGAGAAAATGAGGTCACATCCCTGCACATACACTGATACGGTATTTGCCAAACTTAGCCACAGTTACAAAGGAAGCTGGGAAATACAGTCTTTATTCATGGCCATGTACTTAATCGAAACTCCAGGAATATATATTGATAGAAAACTAGCAGTCTCTGCCACAGTGATCTTATGCAAGTGATGTAAGATCCTAAACAACAAATCCGTCATCTCTAACACGCATTTTAATGTCTATGTCATCATAATGTAATGATGATGGTATGTTCTATTTGAAAGTATCGCACCTGTAAAACAATGTGTTTACATTTAAGTCCTATGTAGACCTAAGGTGTTATTTGGTCATAAGAGTCTATGAATAGAAAAATCTGCAAATAGGATATTGTATCACCAATAAAGAGAACACTTTGGACAAATGTCAATGCATTTTTTTCTTAAAGATTTATTTATTATTTTTAGAGAGAGAGAATGTGTGCGCATGCATGAGTGGGGGAAGGGGCAAGGGAGAGACTCTTCAAGCAGACTCCCCACTAAGTGTGGAGCCTGACACAGGGCTCGATCTCAGGACCCACGAGATCATGACCTGAGCTGAAACCACGAGTCAGACGCTTAACTGACTGAGACATTCAGGCACCCCCATGTCACTGCATTTTTAAGGCATTACTTTTGCAACATGATTTTAAAGATTCTGTTTACAACGAAGAAAAGACTTCAAGTATTCATCACTAGATTTAATATACTTTTTTGCCACCTGAAGGTTTCTTAGTATCACTCTTTATCTTTCTCTTTAGCAAGGACGGTTTTTCCTAATTCAAGAGCTCTGAAACTCTTCAAGTGTGGGCTGGGGTTAAGGTTTAACAAGAAGTAAGTGAAGCCAATCCTGTCAGATTGCTCTGTACCTTTTCAAAGCCACACATCTGAAATGCTCAGGAGGAACGATTGTATTTCAGTCACATTCCTGTGCATATAACACTTCTACCTTCCTCAGAAGTCTCTAATAGAAGCAGTCTCTTTTTAACAGTAATGCAACCTCTGTGAAGATGGATTACCTTTTTTTATGGTGTGAGGTACCAGACAGACAAAAGACTGATACCTGAAAGCAAGGAAACTCCCACTTCCAGTGATGGGGGAAGTGGAAAGCAGCTGCAGACATAATAAAGAGAAGCTACTGAGTGCAAAGTTAAGCTTTGAATTCTTTTTAAGCAAACATGGGGAAAAAAAGTTAGATCATTTGTCCTCAAAGAAACTACCTCAGAACATTGAAGTTCCTCAGTGGATTCAAAGAAAGACTATTGCTGACAATTGGTAAAAAAGACACAATGAACCAGTTGTCAGACGCGCCTAATGAATGCCAATTTGTAAAATAAAACCCTTTGGAACAATCAGAGGGTGTTGGATGTTTTAAAAGAAGCTGTTGATTCAAAATGAATAACTTCACTTTGCTATGTTTTCTGCTCTTGTATAGATCATCATTACTATTTTTACTTTCTATTTTCAGCAGAAATTTGAGTTAACCTTTTGTTCCATCTGTAGCCCGCCTTCTGAAGCAGCACCGCCTCCTTTTCATTATTCCTTTCAAAAGAACTGAAATTTGCAAAATGTGCCATTTTCCTCCCTCACTCTGTGGAGGAGTGTAGCAGAGCCAGCTTTTCAAGCATGAAGATTCCTAATAATCAAAGGAACTTGAGGACTAAAATGAGTATGCAGAGCAGGTAATGCCCAATGCCAGAGCAGATAGGATTGGAGAGGCAACAAAAATACTCCTGCCCTAAAATGCCATCCTCAGGGGCACCTGGGTTGCTCAGCTGGTTAAGTGACTGCCTTTGGCTTGGGTCATGATCCTGCGGTCCCAGAATCAAGTCCCGCATCAGGCTCCCTGCTCAGTGGAGGGTCTGCTTCTCCCTCTGACCCGCCCTCTTCTCATGGTCTCTCTCATTCTCTCTCTCTCAAATAAATAAATAGAGTCTTAAAAAAATAAAAATAAAAAATAAAAAATAAATAAAATGCAGTCCTCAGAAGCCTGTCGTAGCACCTGGAACTCCCCACCGTGACTTGCTACAGACTTCAAGCCTCTAATACAAATTAAAAATATTTTCATGAAGATACTATTCACTAAACCACTACTGACCATAAATGTCTCAGTGCATACTGGCTTACATAATTATCCCTACCTGAGACCATTATACTACCCTCCAAACTTTTCCTGAATAAGGACACTGGTAAGACACTGGGGTGCTGACTCCCCAAATGATAGTATTTGTTTAGTACATTAGATAATTTTAGTATTTGAGAAAATAAAAGACAAAAATTTACCCTGAACTGGTGTCTTAAAAAATATATTTTTTTTCCTATTCACGATAGTACATTCATATATTTGAAATATAGCTGAAAGTTTGGCGGTACGTGCTTATGGAATACGTATGTATCCAATCCTCAGAAAGTGTTCAAAGCAAAGAAGTATTTCTGGCCACTCATAGTAATGTCTCAGCATTTCAGCCAGCTATGCTTTCTAGAAAGCCAGGTTGTGCCAGGCTGAGTGGTATCACAGGGAGAAGCCTTGGTTTGGGTGGGGCACGTGGAAACTGAGCAAAGAAGGCTGATTCTGACTCCACTCTAAAGAAAGGTAAGAGACCGGGGTACCTGGGTGGCTCAGTCATTAAGCGTCTGCCTTCGGCTCAGGTCATGATCCCAGGGTCCTGGGATCGAGCCCCGCATCGGGCTCCCTGCTCCGCGGGAGGCCTGCTTCTCCCTCTCCCACTCGCCCTGCTTGTGTTCCCTCTCTCGCTGTGTCTCTCTCTGTCAAATAAATAAATAAAAATCTTAAAAAAGAAAAGAAAAGAAAGGTAAGAGACCAATCCATTCACCAAAATCCTGGATTGCCAGTTTATCCATGATCAAGAATTTCCCACATAGATGTGGAACGACACAGTAGGTGATATAAATATGTACTGTAGAATAAGAGTTAAGGAATGGAAGAGGCCTTGGAGGTCATATAATCTAATTACCAGTTGAAGAAAATAAAGCCAAAGTGACTTACTACCTCATGTCTTATAACTGGTAATGGTTAGGGCAGGACCAGAGCACTCTTTCTACGAAACTATTGGCATTAATTAAATGTGAGTCAGAAAAATACTATCAAATGCAATGCTTGCAAATATGCTGATATTGTAGGCACTAAATACATGTACTACCTAAAAGGATTCTGCTGTGCATCCTTTTAATGTCTCCTATCACAGATAAGACACAGAACTACATATCAGAAGGCTCATTTACTAGCATTACTTCTGTCATAAATTGCGTTGTTTTTTAGCATATCATCACACTCTGATGCATCTTTTTTTCTTCTGAAAAATACAGGGATTAATTTTTTTTTATCTTTGAAGTCCTTTCAACTTTATGATTCTGAAAAAGTAAAAATTCCTCCCAAATGCAAAATATGTCCCCATAATTTATCTGGATTATTGTCACATTCCCATTCTAGAAGAATATTAAAGGAGATTCATCTACATGTCTTTCTCTGGAAGAGGCAAATTTAGGTAGATGGTGCGATTAATAATCAAAATTCTGTAATTTTTTTCAAAGGTACCATCTTTTCTTTTTTTTTTTTTTTTTTTTTTTTAAGATTTTATTTATTTATTTGAGAGAGAGAGAATGAGAGACAGAGAGCATGAGAGGGAGGAGGGTCAGAGGGAGAAGCAGACTCCCTGCCGAGCAGAGAGCCCGATGCGGGACTCGATCCCGGGACTCCAGGATCATGACCTGAGCCGAAGGCAGTCGCTTAACCAACTGAGCCACCCAGGCGCCCCGGTACCATCTTTTCTTAAAAGATTTTATTTATTTATTTATTTGAGAGAGAGCACATGCACACATGTGTGAGGAAGGACAGAGGGGGAGGGAGAGGATCTCAAGCATATTCTGCACTGAGTGAGGAGCCCGAATGGGGCTGATCTCACAACTCCAAGATCATGACCTGAGCCAAATCCAAGAGTCCACGCTTAACCTAGTGAGCCAGCCAGGGTCCCCTTAATGGTACCATATTGCTGATATACCCTAACAACCTTGAGAATGCTTATAGTGAGACTGAAATTATATAGTTGCATTAGAGTGATGGCATTACAAAGATATTGTGCTTTTTGAGATACCTTTGATAATAGTAACTAATAACTGTTGAGGAACTGGCCCAACACTCAAGTGACAGGTTTTCCTATTTGTACAAAGAGATAGTGATAATGTTAAGTTGATTTTAATCATTCTAAGTATTAAGGCCATATGAAATGTAATATTTTCTCTTTGTAAACAATTAAGGCTGTATATCCAGTGTCAGAATTGTAAAAATGAGAACAAAGAATATGTTTTTTGGCCCCAGTGTCCTAGATTGGCACATGTTTAATCTCCTGCATCACTATTTAATTCCCTTTTATTGTTCAAGTGTAGCCCACCTGAGTAAAAGGATAAAGGGCATAGAAATTATAATTAACTTTCTATGAATTACATTTGACAGGAAAGAGAAATAAGCTAACACTTGGGCCTGAGGCTATTTCTATATAAAACTATCACCAACTACTGAAAAAAATTAATTAACTAAGCAGTAATTTTTGCTATGAATTACCCAATATTTTTACTGATTTTTCCCTTAGATAATGGGTTGTTCATATGGTATTATGTAAACAGAGCTTAAGAGAAGTTAAACACACTAAACTGAAATTCAAGTCCAGGTTTGTTTGGATTGTTGTAATGCAAATGTCCATCTCCTGTTTATTTTGTTTCTAAACATTTCTTGGATGTATAAGATATTTTGAAAAATGTCCTGTGTATATCTAAAACTTTTTCAATTAATCACTGCAAAGTTCACTATGCCCCTAAGGCATATTCAACTGCAATAAACATATTTAGCTATGTAAGAACACGGAGAAAAATGGTGGCATCTATGAATGTGACATAAAACCCATTATATCAGGAATGTACAACAGAGGACTAGTCTTTCGAGTGTAGAAGGAAGTGGGCTGAAGAGTAGGATAAATCACTGGAATCGAAAATAATAATAAATTGTACAACATGATGGTCAGATCCATCTGTATTGAGCTCAAAGCATTACCCCAATGGGAACTTAATGTTGATTTTGTTTATTGGAGGGTTAGGGGATAACACTGTTGTTGCAAGATTTAAAAGTTGTTGCTATTAAATTTGGGCTTCTGAAAAAAGTAAGAGACGATGACAAATACCCAAGAGCTATTAACTCTGAAGCATTTTTTATGTTTAGTTGTTAACCAAAAGAAAAAGGATTTGAGTACTAGGAAAACTGTTCTTTCTCTTTTTCAAACTGTAAAGCATTTGATTGATTGATTGATTGGTTGCCTGAATCAGTTACAAACCTCAAATTGCAATTAATAAAAATCAACCATAGTTTCAAGGGATTTATGTGGGGGAAAAAAACAAAACAAAACAGGGGGGTCTCACAAAATCCATAGGAGTGTAGTGAACCAGGCTTAAAACAGACAGAAAATAGAAGCTAAGGCAACTTATAACATGCACAATATAAAGCACAACTAACAGAACAGTGTGGCCAGGATATCAGCTACTCCAGCTAGTCAAGGACATATGACCAGCACCTACTGATATGGCTATAGCACCCCTGCTGGATATATTCCATTTCACCTCTGTGAATTTATTCTCTTTAACATCCTAGTATCACTCACTGAAGCATCAAGGTCCTAGGGAGAAGTGTCCAATAGATCCAGAGCAGACCATGTTTCTGAGAACTGGAGAGCCACTGTATTAGTTACCTGAGGGTGCCATAAAAAAGCACCACAAACTTGGGAACTTAAAACAACAGAAATACATATTCCGGAGGTCAGACATACGAAATCAAGACACTGACAGGCCTGCACTCCCTCCGGTAGCTCTGGGGAGATTCCATCCCTTGCCTCTCCCAGCTTTGGGGTGGTTGCCGGCATTCCTTTGGCTTGAAGCAACAGCACTCCAATTTCGGGGTCCACTTTCAAATCACTTCCTCCTCTTCTCTGTGTCTCTCAAAACCCCCTTTGCCTCCCTCTGATGAAGACATTGGTGACAACATGTAGGCCTCACCTAAATCATGTCAGTAATGTCCTCGTCTCAAGATCTGTAATTAACTACATCTGTAAAGTCCTTCTTCCAAATAAGATAACATACACAGTTTTTGAGATTAGGACCTGATGTCTTTGAGTGCTCAGGTTTCAAGGACCCCATGAACTGTTGGTGAGGATATGGAGCAACTAGATGTCTCACACACTTCTAGGGATAACTATTTGGGGAAGCAGTTGGCAGTTTTTGAAAAAGGTTACCCATATACTCACCATACAGTCTAGCCATTCCACTCTTAAATTGTATCCAAGAAAAACTAAAGAATCCATCCATACAAAAAGTTATACACATAATTAATAGCAGCTTTATTTTTAATAAGCAAAAGCTAGAAACAACCCAGATGTCCACCAATAGGTGAATGGATAAACATTGCGGCAGATCCACAGAACTGAATACGACTCAGCGGTAAAAAGGAACAAACTATTGACATATACTACTACGTGAATAATTCTCAAAATAATTATACTGAGTAAAAGAAGTCAAATAAAAAGTAATTCAGAATGTAGGATTCCATTTACATAAAATGCTAAGAATGTCAAACTAATGTAGAGTGACGGAAAGTAGATTACTGATTGGGAAGTGAGAGAGGAATTGAAGGGAGGCATAGAAAGCGGTGCAAGGAAACTTTTGGAGGTGATGAATGTGTGCCTTATCTTGATTACACGGATGGCTTCATGTATATACACATATGGCAAAACTTAGTTTGTACGCTTTAAGTATGTGTGATTTATTCTATGATGATTGTACTTCAATGAAATTGGTAGAAAATAGCAATAGAGAATAATGTCATTCTAGGCCAAAGAAGCAAAACACAAGAAAAATAGGGCTGTATCTGAAAGAACGCTTTTAGGTGTAAGAAACAAAAGGCCAAATTTAAATTGATTTTTAAAAGGAAAATTGGCTCATAATTGTAAAACTAGACTAGGAAACTTTTTACCATAGGAAAAAGGAGTTGGTAAGGGAAAATAACCAAAGTTAAATCAGCAGTGATAAAGCACAGGGAAAGAACAGGATAATAATCTGCAAGAGGATACTTTAAGTTCATTCATACTCATGTATATGAAGCATACCTCAATGCCACAAATCTGTTTTATTTTACAGATTGCATTCTGTAACAATGGTATTCTGGTGAGTGGTCATAAGTTATATAAAACTGAATAGGAAAGCCATGGAAATAAAAATAAGCTTAGATGAGCATTCATTTATTGCATACCCTTACCATGTGCCACAGACGCTATCAATAATAATGATAAATAACTCACAAGCTATCATCATTGTCTTCAATCACCTAGGATTACCCATTTGATACTGATTATTTGGAAAACCAGTCCCCAAAACTACGAAGGAGAAAAGAGCTCAAATCTCACCTTACCTTCATATTTGTGTTTCTACAAGAAGCTGGTGAAACTCCGAAAAGTTACTTCACCTTTCTAGAGCTACTAATGAGCTTTACTCCAATTCAAGGCAACATTTGTGAGTAGAATAATGCAACCTATTTTATCTGCAGCAGCATCACTCTGTTGTGTAACATCCACTAGATACAAGTAATAGAGTGATAGGCAAAGGCAACTGCACAAACTGGAAGGAAAAAAAGCATTATGAGGAGACTTGTTCAACAAACTGGGAACCTGTTGACATGATTTGCACAAATGGAAGCTGTAAAATTCTTTATTTTTATCAATTCTTTTTTTTAAGATTTTATTTATTTATTTGAGAGAGAGAGAACACAAGCAGGGGGAGGGGCAGAGGGAGAAGCAGACTCCCCGCTGAGTGGGGAGCCCGACAGGGCTCGATCTCAGGACCCTGGGATCATGACCTGAGCCGAAGGCAGATACTTACCTGACTGAGCCACCCAGGCACCCCATTAGTTCTTTTTATTATTTACAATCAAGACATAAGATAAATCTACATTATAGTCAAAATCCAATCATGTGAGACTTTCCCATAACCACAGTATTTTTCTAAAGGAAGAAAACATTTGAATGTTTTACCATTAAGCCACTTATTGGCCTACAGATCAGAGATCCTGTGTTTCCACTTTAAGTGCTCCTGACCCCACCTCTTATTCTGGCTGATGTTCCAGTAACCCATTTTCACTAACTTCGATAAGCTTCACATAGGTGAAACTTCAGGTCATTGCTTCATAGCTCTTGGCTTTAGGATTTTTCTAATGCCACAGTGTGGGATGTCTGTAGATACCTGCTCAGCATTTAGGCATGACCAATCTGGAAGTGGGGGAGAGTGAACGCCCAGGAGTCATCCTTAACCAATGTGAGATGAAAGCCAAAGGAAAAATGCTGCCTCCTTTCATCCCCTAGGCAGATCGTTCTGACACATTTCATAAAACACTCCATAAAGTGCAACAAATTCAACCCACAATTTCTCATACTGATAGCCAATTTAATGATGCATCTTTATTTCAGTTTCCCTCCTTCCCTGTTTTATTCTCCCACCCCTCACTCCTGTTCTCTGCCTGTAATCCTTTGTCCCAGGCTCTGCTTTCTTGGGTACCCTCCTAACACACTTGGTACTTGAACTGAGTCTACATAACCGATCTTCAGAATGGGTTTTGGAAGCCGGATCAAGCTCAGTCAGACAGGTGATGGTATGTGTGGTAGGACCCTGGCATACAGAGCATCACAATTAGTAGGAATCTCAACTTAGGTGGATTGGAATGGTACACACATGGAAAGTTCAAGTGTTGGTATCTGTGGCTATTAGAATGCCATTTTACAGGATGTAATTTTACAGAATGGATTTAGGTGTCTTTAATTGATTGCTTTGGAAGCCTTGAAAAAAGAAATGCCAAGCTCAGTTTGGCTTTTCATCAACTTAAGGCATGCTTGAAAAGAAAGAACTCTAGAAGAGTGTTTGAAGAGATCCACATCTCCTATAGCCACAGGATACATCCTACTGAAAACCAGACCCAAGATTTTATTGAGCTGCAAAAGGACTCAGCATATAGCCTTGATAGATCTGCTAAATCAGAATCAGAACACTGCTAAAAAATTAATATACATATATTTATATAATAAAAAAGTATTAAAAATATATATATTTTTTTAAGGTGAGAGATATATATATATCTCATCATGAAAACCTGAAGGTGGAATTTTTTTGGTGGAAAATTCTAAAAATCTCAAACCAAAAGATATCCCTGAACCCTTCAAGGCAATAGAAGCAGCCTTCTCCCCCTTGATAAAGAAAGTAGGCTTCCCCTTCCCAATGACTCTGCAAAGACTCTAAGGCAGATTCCTAGCCAGGTTTTGCTTGTCCTCTTCACAATATATATCCACAACTCCTCATTGCTTTCCGACCAAAAAGCAAGGTTAGGTCTCAGTATAGCCCAAACAGGGAAATGCAATTTCGTATACATGGAAAGAATTACAGGGGCTGCTAATATGTACAAGCAGAAACAGAAGAATATACATGTGAGTGAGTGGTGGGTGGGTCTTGAGGCTACTACACTGGGCAGCGGTCAGTGGGTGATAAAGCAGAATATATGGTTGAATAGAGGATAGTTTATTGGTTTGGAAACCTGTGACTCAGATTTCAATGTCCTCGGAAGTACAACTGGTTTTGGTCCTTTTGGCTCTTTGAAGCTTGGTCTATATTAAATGAGTTAGAGGTTATAAAATGTCCTTGGAATGGTACTGAAAAGGGGATCAGAAGACTTAAGGAAATAAAAATATTTAAACGAACTTACTATTAGCGATTGAAAAGCCTACCACCTGATGATGTTCCCTGCGAGGACCTGGAGGACGTGTCTTCATAAAGAAAACAAGAAACGAAATAGTGAGAGAGGCACTGGCATCTTTGAAAAACTCAGTGGGAAAGACTTCCACAGGCAGGGGATGACAATAGGAGATACTTCGTACTGAACTCACTAATATCAATAGCAGTTATAGAATGACAGAACAGCAGAGGTCAGGTGCAGCACGTAAATGTTAGAGTAAAGCCAGAGAGGCAGAGTATCTTAACCCATAGAAATTAGTGGTGATGGTTGGCTAAGAGATTATATACTTCAAGAGGCATTACAGATGTACAGCTGATTATGAGGTTACTTTTCTCTATGAACCTAAAAACAATACAATTATGGTCTGGAAATAAGAGGGCTGAGATGAATTGCTTTATTGCATTATCACAATCCTTCACCCAGCTTCCAAAGCCAAGTCAGTCCACATACCCAGACTGCATTACTTAAAGAGTCTATTATTTTGCTAGGGCTGCCCTAACAAGGCATCACAGACTAGGTGGCTTAAACAATGAAAGTTTACTTTCTCACACTTCTGGAGGCTAGATATCTGAGACCAAGGTGTTGGCAGGGTTGGTTTCCTCTGAGGCCTCTCCCTTTGATGTGCAGATGTCCATCTCCTTATTTCTTCATTGATCTTCCCTCTGCTCCTGCCTGGGTCTAAATGTTCTCTTCTTATAAGGATACCGGTCATATTGGATTAGGGCCCACCTTAATGACCTCATTTCAACTTAATTACCTTTTTAGGGATGCCTGGGTGGCTCAGTCAGTTAAGCATCTACCTTCAGTTCAGGTCATGATCTTGGGGTCCTGGGATCAAGCCCCACGTTGGGCTCCCTGCTCAGTGCAGAGCCTGCTTCTTCCTCTCCCACTGTCCTTCCCTCCCCCCCCCACACACTCATGTGCTCACTTGCTCTCTCTCTCTCTCTCCTGTGCTTTCTCTCTCAAATAAATAAATAAAATCTTAAAAAAAACTAAGCAACTTAATTACCTTCTTAAAGATGCTATCTCCGAATAGTCACATTCTGAGGTTCCAGGGGTTAGATCTTTGACATAAGAGTTTGAGAGGAACACAATGCAGCCCATAATAAAGAGAATGTTAGATTCCCTTGAGAAAAGACCTCCACAAGCATATATGATAAAATGATAAACATTCTTTTTATAACTCCCTAAAGAGATCCATGACCCAAACTGGGGAAAAGATAGGACTCAAAGTTGTTTTTTTTGTTTTGTTTTGTTTTAAGACGCCGATATCAGAGGACATGAAACCCCATCAGGAGTCCTCTGATTTGTTAAAGGGTTTATAAAATACCAGGTAATAAAGATCATTTTGGTCCAACTCCAATTCACAATGGTCCCCAATTCCTGTTGATTGATTCTGGTATTAATTCTCCAGTCTCTAAATTCATCATTGACAGGCTATAGGAGGTAGCGGGCACACTCTTCACATTAGTTCTCCAGCCTCTGACATAAGAAAGAGCCATATGGTAGGCTGGGTAAGTGGAGCAACTGAACCTGCCGCTGAAGTCTGGCGGGATGGCAAAGAAAAAGCGGTATTTCAATCCAGGAGGAATTTAAATACGACTCCCACTTCCCACGAACCTATTTTTCAATTCACCTGTTCACCTCTGAAAAAGCAGATGGATTGTAGCAAATGAAGATGGACTATTATAAACGTAACCAAATGGTAGCCTTATTCACAGCTGCTTCTGTCCTGGAAGCAGTTCTTTACTGAAACATATCAACCTAGCCCCAGGCACTTTGTATGTGGTTATTCATCTACTGGATACATTCTTTCTGACCGCTACCAGTACAGAAGATAGAGAGCAGCTCTCTTTTGCTTGGAAGAGAGACCAGTACACATTCCACATTCACTCTTTTCTCAGGACTGTTAACTACCCGACTCTCTGTCCTCAGGGAACAGTTTTATTACACAGAGAATTTGATCATCTTGAGATTCTGCAGAACAACATTATTGGTCAATTATAATGTAAAATACTGCTAATTGGCACTCAAGAGCAGTAAGTAATCTGGTAAGACAGAATTGCCAGAGGGTAGAAAATAAATATCATGATAATTCAGGGGCGTCCTCTATTGTGAAGTTCATAGATGTCCAGGGGTCGGAAGAATACTGAGACGTTCCATTTAAGATAAGAACGATATGCTGCATTTTGCACCCTCTGTGATGACAAAAGAAACATGTCAGTTTGTAGCCCTTTTTGATATCTGGAAGAAATTTGAAAATTCTATTTTGAAGTATTTATTAAGTAACTTACAATGATGACAGTTTTTAATAGTTCCCAGAGTAGGGGCACCTGGGTGGCTGAGTCAGTTAAGCATCTGCCTTTGGCTCAGGTCATGATCTCAGGGACCCGGGATTGACCCCTCTGTCGGGCTCCCTGCTCAGCGGGGAGTCTGCTTCTCCCTCTGCCCCTCCCCTCTGCTTGTGTTTTCTCTCTCTCAAATAAATGAATAAAATCTTTCAAAAAAAATAATAAATAGTTCCCAGAGTAACAGAAGCCCCTGCAGGAAGTCTCAGATGTGTGGAAGCTGTCCTGACACTCAGGTCATATGACCTAGCATGTCTGATGATGCTAGAAATGGTGGATTAAAAAAAAAAAAAAAAAAATCTTTGCAGTGTCTCTGGTAAACCACGACAGAGGAGTCCCCTGCACAAATTCTAAGGATTTTGCAAAAAGGCCATGTTTTCTGTGGCAGAACTCCAAGCCCTTAAAAAACACCTCCTGTATGAATGAGTCTTAATAAAATCTTAAGACCTAATGGGAGATACCAAGTGATTGTGAATTGGAGCTGCCCATCCCGTAACAGAGCAAGCAGCAATCAACCAACCGCATCATAGAAATGACACATTCAGAATGATGCCTGAGCAAATCCAGAAAATGCAAATAAGTTACAAGAAAAAAAGACCCAGGCCCCATGTCAGCTAACTCAGATATATACTTGGTCTTTTTGGAGACATGCCCAAGAAGGAAAATTCTTAGACCTGGTTTACAGATAACTGGTGTTGGTACTGGCCACAAATTGAATGTTGCTACACTCTACTCTCATTCAGTGATGGCTGTACATAACAAGGGTGAAAGGAAAACCTCCACATAGCAAAGTTGTGAACAGTATGCTTGGTCATTAACTCTGTATGCAGAGGTTCTCATCCCACAATAAGGCTCATAAGAATGTATCCACTGCAGAGAAAAGATGGAACACTCAACCAGGCAAAATTACATGTCCCAGGAATCCTGGCCTTTTTCCTCAGCCACCCAGTGCTGGGGAAATAAGCCATGGATGAAGGTGAGGAGGCTGAACATGGACCGAACAGCATGGGTTCCCTCTCAGCAAGATGGATCAGACTACTGCCACTGCTAAATAATCAACTGACCAGCAGCAAAAATGATACTATACCTTCAATCTGGCATCATCCCTCAAGGGAAATAGCTATCCACTTTTTGGCACTTTGACTACATCTGACCTTTAATATCTCGGAGGGTAAGTGACAAATCCTTACCCAACTCAATATCTATTCTGGAATATGGATCTGTCCTTCCTTCCACAAATCCCTCTTCTGGCATCATCAGTCATTCACATCGTGTGTTACACAGTAGTGTGAGAGTAAGGGGCTTATTTATGACAGAAAGAGGTGTAACAATGGGGAAATGGCAATGGATCCTCTGGTTTTATTACAAACCTTGCCACCCAGAACATTCAACCCAGTAGAAACATGCTGTGTATCCTGTTAAAGACTCAGCTATGTTGCCAGCTTGGGGACAAGATCCTGTAGAGTTAGTGCCCTTACCTCCAGAATGAGTTAATGAACCAAAACAAAAAGCTAATATTGTGTCCCAATAGTTAGACTACACAGGTCCATAAACCAAGGGGTTGAAATATAATCAACCCTTATATACCAATACTCCCACTAATACACCTGCAGAATTTTTGCTTCTTATTCCCACATTAGAGTAGAATTCCTAGAGGAAAAAGAGGTCCTTCCAACAGTAAAGGCTCCATTGAACTTAAACCTATAACTATTATGTTGGGATCCTCACATCAAAGAATCAACAGACAAAAAAAAAATAAAATAAAATAAAGAATTACTATACTCGGGGAGTTATTGACCATGATTACCACGAGGCGGTAGGATTGCCGCTACCATAGTAAGTGGAGAGTATGCCTGGAAAACAAGTGATTCATGAGGTCATCTCTTGGCGCTTCTGTGCTCCCTAATAGCTGTGAACAATTATAACAAACTATGGTATAATAAAAGAATTCAATTAAAAAGTCAGCCCCTTTGGATCTGAAGGATTATTTCACTAGACAAGCAACATAGATGAGTTGAAATTCTGACTGAAGGTGAGATAAATCTAGAATGGATATTTGAAGAGGTGGATAATGAATATCATCTATGGCCTCAGGACAAGCTTTACCATTGGGAATACTACCTTGTTCAAATAATCCTGGGAATTACAGAGTCTGAAGAGATCTGAGTGCTACAAAGATTAGACTGCATATACATCTCTTGTGCCTAATTTCAAATCTTCCCAGCATCGCTCCTTATTCCAGCTATGGTAACCAAACCTGTGGAGGCTACAACCAGCACCTCACCACAGACTCACCATGTATGCACACCGCCCACTTCCTCTATGAGGGTTTCTCCAATGGCACACTGTGGGATGCTAATGGGAACATTCACTACCCATGCAGGTGTAACCTAGAAACATGAATGAGATACTGCCTATAGAATCATGCTAGACCAATAGGGGACAGGAGTTGACGGACATACGCCCTCCTTTTTGTCAGAGAGGTCTAATCCACGTTTTTTGGTCTCCTCAGAAAGTTACACTGTATACCCCTATCCATCATTCCTGCTCTGTGAGATCCTGTTCCCAACTAAACTATCTGTATGCAAAACCTTGCTTCAGCACTGCTTTGGGGGAATCTGGGCTGAGGCAGTGACTGCCCATTTACTCTCAAAAGCTAATATTCTAAGGATACATACTTAATATAAAACAGTTAGACATTTCCTCTTAAATCAAATGTGCTACATTCTCATGCATTTCAAACTCCCCCTCCCAAACACCCTCCTTTATAAGCAAAAAAAAAAGTGTTTCTTAAATTGAGAAGATTAATGTTTTCTACCTTTTAATGAAATTCAACCATGTCAAATATAATTGACCTACCTTAAAATGTAAAGACATCAGCTATTATTAATGAACTGTTTTAAGGCACAATTTGGAACATGATCACAGTTAGAATATATATGAAGTTCTATATGATAAAAGATTAACTTATTAACCTTGGAGCATTTTCTCTGCATCAGCTAAGTTTTAGAGTATTAGGAGAGAAGCAATATCTCAAGTAATTTGTAAAACTTTCTTTAACAACACATCAAAGGGAAAAAATAGACAAGTTGGTTTCAAATAATGAAACCTGCTTCTCAAGACAGCAAGTTGCCTAAGAAGTAAAACCCTCTGGTTTGCTCTCTGTGGCTGCTTATTTTATCACCATCACCTATTATCTATCACCTCATTGACTTTGGAGAATTCTCTTTAAATGTGTTTACTAAGGCAAAGAGAAGTAAGTGTAAGGGAATTATCAAAGAGAGATGGGGCAGCATGGTGCACAGAGAAATAAGCATTGTGCTTATTTTTCCCCTTTATCTACGGATTTCCGTTGTTTGGCTTATTCCCAATTTTAGATGTCCCTCCTTCTTCCATCATGTACCTCTTGATCTACAACCAGTATTTCAATACCATACCCAGATGCACATTTTCTTCTTCATATTAGTTTCTATTTCTTCATAGATCATTTATTTTCTGATACTGTAATTCTTAATTTCTTGGGTATACTTCTATTTCTTATACAGATTTGCATATAATTCTAAAATTCTTTGCAAACTCATCTCTACAGTTTGAAGTACCTTTGTTTATATATCAGTATGATATTTTACAGTTTATCAATTCTAGATTTTTTGAGGTTATGTTTTGCACATTTTCTTAAATCTCAATGAGTTATTTGATTTTGTAAATATATTGCATTTTTAAAATCCTTTATTGTCAACTGTATAAATTTACTGAATTATATATTTAATGATAACAAAATATAAAGTAATACTTAGGTAATTTTTAAGATATCTTGTTCCACACAGGTGAAATTCTAGTAATATGGGCACTCAAACGTTGCTGTTGAAAATTTGCTATAACCAACTCTGCAACACAAATCAGTCCTTTTAAAATGGTCATGCTTTTTTGATCCATAATGTATGTATCTCCCCATCCTATGGAAATATCCAGAGATGCAGTCAAAAACTTCTTACTTGGCCTTAAAAAAAGAATGAGATATGGGCGCCTGGGTGGCTCAGTTGGTTAAGTGACTGCCTTCGGCTCAGGTCATGATCCTGGAGTCCCAGGACTGAGTCCCGCATCGGGCTCCCTGCTTGGCAGGGAGTCTGCTTCTCCCTCTGACCCTCCCCCCTCTCATGTGCTCTCTCTCATTCTCTCTGTCTCAAATAAATAAATAAAATCTTTAAAAAAAAAAAAAAAAGAATGAGATTTGCTATTTGCGACACAGATGGACCTAGGCAGTGTTAGGCTAAGTGAAATAAGAGACAGAAAAATACCATAGGATTTCACTTATATGCGGAATCTAAAAAACAAAACAAATGAAAAAACAAAAACAAACAAAAAAGGAAACAAACCTAAATAAATACAGCGCACAAACCAGTGGTGGCCAGAGGGGAGAGGGTCGGGGGGGTGGGCAAAATGGGTGAAGGGGAGTGGGAGATACAGGTTTCCGGCTGCAGAATGAATAAATCACGGGGATAAAAGGTAATGCATGGGGAATACAGTCAGTGGTACTGTAATAGTGTTGTATGGTGACAGAGGGTAGCTACACTTGTGGTGAGCAGAGCATGACGTATAAACTTGTCAAATCACAATGCTGCACACTTGAAACTAGGTAACATTGTGTGTCAACTATATACTTCAATAAAATAAATAAATAAATAAATTTGGTAAAGAAAAAAATTGGGGGGTATGTATTAATTTCAGCATTATATATATTGGTAGAAAATTACAAAAAGCTTAGAGAACTTACAGGATTGGTAAATAAAATATAATGCATCTATAATATGGTATTAATGCTACCATTAAAAAGCATATTTGAATCAAATTTTAAGGTAATACAGTAATGTAATTTTAAAATCCTTATGATATAACATTAAACAGAAAACAAATACTGAATAGAATATTGAATATCCAGTATTAAATAAATTTTGGAAAAAATAAAATTAGATACATTGATTGTAAATGCATAAAAATCAGGTATAAAATAAAATACTATTAATAAAACTTTTTCAGAATGATGAGATATCAGGTGTTCTTTTATTTATTTCTTAAATTTGCCTGTATTTTATACATCTGCCCCCAATCAACACATACTTTTTAATATAAATCAGAATAAAACTGTTTAAAAGATTAAAATCAAATTTCTGGGTTCTATTTCTTCTACAGTTAGGAAGTAGACTGAAGCTTTGTCACCACAATATTTAATCACCTAAGAGATGAACTGTTAATAAGATTTCTCTGTGTTCCTGATGATGGCATTGATTAAACAATTTGATTTCAAGTGACAGAAACTCAAAATATGTTATAAGGGCCCTGAGACATCTTATCAAACCTAATGAGTGGGAAATGGAGGTAGTCCCCAGAATCTTGCAGAAAAAGACATTTTCTATATACCTCATCTCTGCTTCTTTCACTCTTCATTTGTATCATTTAGAGTAGCTTGGTTTTCTCCATAGGGCAGAACACATGCACACTATATGATCTTGAGCTGCTCACCTAACAATATTGGCCATCTAGACAGAATATGATTCTCTAACTCAATTGCAGAATTCAGAAAGATTCTGACCAACCTAGTTTGAATCAGTTGGAATTATCTGGGGCTAGAGGTAAGTTAACAGGGAAGCTTCCACAAAACTACATTTATAGAGCTGAAAGTCAAAGAGGGCGATTCTCAGAAATGGGAATTTGTAGAAAATACAATGTGTCCAGTACAATAACCATAAATATATAAATTAATAAACTACTTGTAATTGTATTATTTCATTACTTTTTTAAATGTTTTTACGTTTTTAAATGTTGTAGTACTGTACAATGGTGATTTGATCATGCAGGCATATTCCTAGAAGTTTTTGATAACTATTCCCCAGTGTGTATATCATATATTTATAATATATAGGATATCTTTATTGTCTAGACAATATATATTTTTAGAGAAGCTCTTTCTACTATAAATATAATGTGAGCCACATATGTAATTTTAAATTATTTAGCACACATTTTTAAAAAGTAAAGATGAACAGATGAAATTAATTTTAATAGTATATTTAATTCCACCAAGTATATCCAAAGCACTATTATTTCAATATGTTACATTAGCTACATTTCAAGTGCTCCAAACTATCTCTGGCTAATGTGTACTCTATTAGATAGTGTAGATGTATATGGTCTATATATGAAAATGCATAGAATATATGCTCTCTTTATATAAGTATATATATCAAATATGGAATATATTTATTCAAAAATTCTATATAAATATGAAACATATTTGTTCACACATTCTATAAAAGTACTGTATTGCTTTACTATGCATATTGTTAAACGTACACAAACATTTTTAATTACAGAATGATATAAATATAAGTTCTAGTGGCTTCGCTCACATCCCAGTGCATTGTGGGTGGGTGCATATGACTCTGGAAACCAATGCTGTAGAGATTCAATTCACTTACAAAGGACATAGGAATCTAAGCACATTTGCATGAATCAATGAATATAGAATAATTTGATCGATAACAGAAAAAGTACACAAACAATGAGGTAGATAATGGATGCAATTTTTAAAAATTTCTGATTACTCTTCACTTGAGTTTAATGATGACTCACTAAAGTTGTCTTATTCCAGAGAAATGTTTCTTATGAAATGGAACTTTCCAAAGAATGGTATCAAACGGAATGAAGGTGACTGGTTCAAGAGAACTTAGAACAAATATATCATTTTCTATTTAAGAAAACAAATTCAAAACTCTTTCTACTCCATAAAATGCTTCATAAGCAGTGTTCATAAGTGGATTTGAACATTACTTGCCACCACAAGCAAAATTGGGAGATCTTACAGTCAAATCAGAACTAACTACAAAATGATTTTTCACTCTCTCTCTCCTCTCTCTCCATGTGTATGAAATTCACAAGGAGGAAAAATAGAAACCAAACCTGAAAGCTCTCTTCTTATCTCAAAAAAGGGTTGAATCCACTTTGGAAATGACTACACTCATTTCCAGGCAGTCTTTCATTTCCAGAATATCTAAGGAGAGTTTAGAGCTGAGGAAACTGAGGCACAGGGAAGATAGAAAATAAGCTTCTAGAAGGACCTGGCCAAATGCCACCAAGTCCTGTAAAACATCAGGACATCAGGAGGGCTTATAAGGAGCACTGCATCTACCTACATAGCTCTGTCTTTCTTTTCTTTCCTAGTGCCAACTTAAGTGATCCAGTTGAGAAGGGGGCTTGGCTCTCATGGACTGAGAGCAGGCAATTTCTCACTGCTGTCACTCATCTCATCTCTGCTCTCCTCCTCAGCACCGCCTATGAGATTTAAGAGTGCCTTTCAAATGGTAAGAAATAAATGTGCAGTGAGAGTCTCTGCCCTACTGTAGTTGGTCTAAGGATTAAACAAAGTGAGAAGGAGCTAACTGACCTCTGAACTCTGCCAAAAATCATCATTTTAAGTATATTTTCTCTTCTCAGCTATGTAATTAGACGGGGCGCCTTGATGGCTCAGTCAGTTAAGCGTCTGCCTTCAGCTCAGGTCATGGTCCCAGGGTCCTGGGATCGAGCCCCGCATTGGGATCCTGCTCCAAGGGGAGCCTGCTTCTCCCTCTGCCCCTCCCCCTGCTCATGTGCTCGCTCTCTCTGTCAAAAAATAAATAAAATCTTTAAAAAAAAACTGTGTAATTAGAGGAATGGCAACTGTTAGTACATAAAGCAACAAATGCCCTTTAGGGTTGACAGTTCTGTATTTGCCCCTTCCCTGTACCGGCCATGTAGGAATACAGACAAGTAAATTCATGCAGTCTTTCCCCACCTTGGGAGTAACCAGACATTTTATGGAACCAATGAGATTTGGATATACATAAACATAACTTAAAGTGGTTAAGGTATTAAAAATTTGTTTGAGAACACTAATCACACCCTATGGACCTTCTGAAGTTGGTAAATGCTTGACTTAAGAATAATAATAAATTCCCCAAATACAATAATATTGTGAGTTTAAATCAGATTTTAATAAACATCTTTGGCACATATTAATTACCAGGCACATTAGGGATCCTCAAAATAATTTATAACAATAGCCCCATTATAAAGGGGGAGTAAAATATATACTAAAAAAATGACCTTGTCAGAGGACTATAGTCTATCCTTTACATATTCTTTCTTTGACTATTTTGCATGTGTATTGCTGATAATTCATGCATGTCTTTTGAATTTATGCAATTACCCTTTGTTAGAGAACTAGGACTTACAGCTCTGATTGCAGCTTCTTACAGAATCACCTTTCCTTTTTCTCAGCAATGTTCCATCACAATCACCACAATTTTTCCTTTTTGGAGATGCTCCTGCATACTCTTCCCCTCCTGTCTGTATCGCATGTCGGCACATAATGTTCTCTCCAACTGCTTGGCTCTATTCCCGAAGCTTCCCTCTGTACGCACTATAAACACTCTCTCTCACTTGCATGCACCCTCACAGAATTAAATTTTGTCCCTTTATGCTGTTCTTATGCATTCTGAGCTCAAACCTTTTTCTTTACGGATTTCGTCTGCCTTAGCCCCAAGACAGCATCTTGTAAGTGGACATAGACATGGGCACCTCCCTCCCCTGACCCAAGCAATCTGGACATTCAGGTCATTCATTTCTTTGAAAACATTTTCCCATTCTTTTTTTCCACATAAGGAAAGGAGCTACTTGCTTTTGAATGAAGCAGCATCATTTTAGATTAAGAAAACTGGCTTTTACGTTCACTATCACCAGAAGGACCATCACTTAAGGAACAGATATTTTCAAGTGTTCTTTTTCAAACTACATGACATATTGAAAATAAAATTCTTTCTCTGGATCCTTCAAAACTGGCAAAACGGATTTTTTTTTTTATTTTTTTATTTTATTTTTTTTTTTTTAAAGATTTTATTTATTTATTTGACAGAGAGAGACACAGCAAGAGAGGGAACACAAGCAGGGGGGGGGGGAGAGGGAGAAGCAGGCTTCCCGCGGAGCAGGGAGCCCGATGCGGGGCTCGATCCCAGGACCCTGGGATCATGACCTGAGCCGAAGGCAGACGCTTAACGACTGAGCCACCCAGGCGCCCCGATTTTTTTTTTTAAAATAAATGTTTGCAACCCCCTACAGGTGAGTTACAGAAGCACAGCATGCCCTGCTTCTTAGGACAATGGCACAACAGGACGCATTTAAAAGGATCTGGACTTTAATCATGTGTCCACAGATTCAGTTCCTTAATGAAGTTTTTAAAAATTTCATGACCTCAGTAAAATAAGGATTGAAACAAAATATAAAGACTTCTCTCTTTGAATAATGCGTGTAGTCAGGTCCACACTTGATGTTTTTGTCTGATCTTGAAGCACTGTATAAGAAGAGAATTAACTTTCTGGGCACCTGGGTGGCTCAGTCACTTAAGCAGCCGGCTCTTGATTTCGGCTCAGGTCATGGTCTCCGGATCCTAGGATGGGGCTCCAAGCTCAGGGGGGAGTCTGCTTGAAGATTCTCTCTCTCCCTTGCCCTTGCCCCTCCCCCTGCTCTCTCTTTCTCTCTCTCTAAAATAATTTTTTTTAAAAGAAAAAAGATAATTAAAAAAAGAAAATGATAATTTTACAAGTGTGTGTTTTGTAGGTCAGACAGAAAAAGAAATACTGTATATGTTCTCCCTTATATGAGAAATCTAAAAAAGCTGAACTCATAGAAATAGAGAGCAGAAAGGTAGAGAAATGGGGGCATGTTGGTCAAAGGGTACAAACTTCTAGTTATAAGATGAGTAAGTTTTGGGGAACTAATGTGCAGCATAGTAACTATAGTTAACAATACCATAGTACATACTTGAAAGTTGCTAAGAGCAAATCTTAAATGTTGTCACACACCCACACACAAAATAGAAATCATGTGAGGTGGTAGAGATATTAACTAACCCTACTGTGGTAATCATTGTGCAATATACATGTGTATCAAATCATTACATTGTACAGCTTAAATTTACACAATATTATATGTCAATTACATCTCAATAAAACTGGAGACAAAAAGAAAAAAGTCACTCAACACCATGGCAGTTTGCAAAAGTATCGCTCTTACATCAAAATCTACAAGTGGAATGCTAAAGCCATCTTTATTCCTTTGGTTCAATTCTTCCAATATTACCTATAGTCATTTGATAAATAGTTTATAAAGATGTGTATTTCAGTAGCATTCTGTACATTTGAAGTGCTTTTACATGCAAATTTTATTTACCTTGGTATGCCCCTGTGAAGCTGTAGGACAGACACTGTTACCTCTTTTGTGTAATGAAGAAAGTGAGGCTAAAAGAAGCTACAGGAGCTTAGGTGACTGACCCAAGGTGTCACGTTCATGAATGGTAGAGATAGAACTAGATTCCAGGTTTACTGCAGATTCAGTCTCTCAATAAATCACTCTAATTTGCCAGAATTTATGCACTCAACAGAGAATTATTCAATTCTCATTCTGCATTAGGCTTGATGCCAGAAGGGACCAAGTGACATTGTACTCGAAGACAGTATAGTAGATAGCACTGAGAAAGGTGTCCTTAATATTCCTTCCTGGGGGGGAGTTAGGAAAGATGTCAAAGATGAAGGGGTGCTTTCACTCACATTTTATACCCTAGGGATGGTATTCTGGATGCATAGATGGATAAGAACAGTCCAGGAAGATAATATGTAAGGACAAAAACAACAACAACAACAACAACAAAACCGTGATGAACAATCATTTGCTTGATGTGGTTGGAATCCAGGCAAGTGAAGCAGTTAGAGCTGGGGGTGGAGAAGTAGAGATGGTGGGGGATGGTAGTGTTAGGAGATGAAATTTTAAAGGTGGGCAAACAGATTTTTCTTTTCTTTGACACTCCTCCCATTGGGAGTCAGGGGCTATGTCCACCCCCCTTGAATCTGGTGGAGGCTGTGACCACACAACCAACAAAAAATGATGTAAGTGTTGCTTTGCTGCTTTTGCACTTTCTGTCTCCACTTGTTGGGGGAACACAGCTGGAACCAGGCTGTGATGAAACTCACAATGCCCTGGGGAGAAGCCCAGGATGAACTCCCAGCCAACAGCCAGCACCAAGTTCCCAACCACAAAAAACAGTCACTTGAAGTGGACCCTCAGCCCTGTATAGGCTCCCAGGGATCCTTCATAGAGAGGTCATGAGCTATCTCTTTAGAGCAATAGACAATTGCAGATTCATGAGACAAATAAATAACTGTTGTTGCTCTAAGCCACTAGGTTTGGGGTGATTTGTATACAGCCATGGGTCATTGGAATATGGGGGATTCATGATCAGCCTTAGAGAAAGGGTTCATATGTGTGATGGATGGATTGGCTACTTCATATGATGAGATGAAGAGATGATAAGGCAGGAGAAAAATGATTAAACGTCCCACTAAATCAGAGGACATTCATATTTTTGAGCCTAGACGATAAAGCATGGATTTTAATGATTCCTAAAAGCATCAGAATTTTAGGAAAGCTCCATATTACCCTAAGTTGAGAATGGGCCATAAAATAAGATTCACACTCTAAAAATGCTTTGCAATCATTGAATATCCTTATCATAATGACAGGAAAAAAAAGTTATGCCCTGAACACAGGAATATGACCCCAAAATATGAAAATTTACTGAACCTCAAAGAGGTTCTTGAAATTTGAGAGTATTCCTTAAACCCCAGAATAGAAGCTAAAGCTGTTTGAGAGCTACCTAAAATACCCATTACATATGATCGTTTTTAATTCTGAGTTTTCCTCAAGAACACACCACTTTTAGTATAATGCATAGCACTTGATTAATAGTCCTGAATAACCTTTAGGGCCATAACACTTTTTTGCTTGCCCCACTATCACCTATCCTTTTTGAGAAGACTTGTGAATTGTTTGCTTTTGTTTTTGGTTTGTGTTTTGTTTATTAAAGTTTCCTTCACTTCTATAAATGATGGATGGCTTCGTAAAAGGCTGTTATCCTTGGAATTCCTATTTTTCTCCATAATTACAGTGTTGAAAATTCACCATATATTCCTGCAACATCTATTACCAAAGCAAGGCCCTTTTCTAAATAGTATTGCTGGGCATGTCTAGTGGTCATTTATTGTCACATACGTGTTATGTTTTAGGGACAGTGATTTGACATGTGGATATTGAAATGTATTTTGTAATAAGCCTATTGTTATGCTTCCTACATTCCTCCAATGATGCATTTAAGGGGAATTTCCAAAAGCCAATGACAAAAAAAAAACGATCAGTTAAGCTCTAGGTAAAAGAAAAGAGAGTTGTTTATCAACTCACTAGGAAACTATCTTCTAGGACTTAGGGCAACATAAATCTCACCTCACTCCGCCTCTGAGAAGTTTGCTCTGGGCTAGAAACAAAGGATGCTGAGATAGTTACATAGCTATTGAATTGAGGACTATCTATACTGGAAAAAAAGACTGCATAAAAAGTTGAATCAGCAGCCATAATGTAAAAATCAAGAGTTTCCATCTAAGAATTTGGGTTTCTTTTGACAACAGAATAACTGACAGGCCCAGGGCCCACATTCCCAGGTGGCAGTCTCCAGCTAGGCAGCCAAGTGACTGCCCATTTTAGAAGGGGGCAGGGAAGCTCCAGTTCCCATTTCTCTGGGCTCGCTGGCCTAAGGCATTGTGTCCAACTCCCATCTATCATCTCAGCCCGTTTTCTTTTTCTCTTGTTTCTTTTCTTATAGAATTATGAGAAAGTGAAATATTTTTGCATCCACATTTCTAACAAAAGAAAAGAAAATTTAGTCCAAGCGGGCAAATGCTTCCAGGAATATTTCTTATATCCAGGTTACTCTGCTCATTTATTTATTCTATTCCTGGCCTTCAGAGGAATTTGAGTTTACTTCCCCTGATTTCAGACAGTCAGGATGAATTATTGGAGCCAAAAGAAAACTGTTGACTCTGTTTCCCAGGCCTGAGGAACTTGATAATATATCAATTTCCATTTTATTCTCTCTCGAAGAATCCGCTCACCGAGAAAGCCAATCCAACTGTCCTTGCACTAGCCTCTGAGCCACTTCACGACATAGTCATTTTTGGTTTTGGAGTTACTTGACCCCCTCAACAAAGATGCCAGTCTCAGCTCTATATGTGTCATGTATTTTTTTTTATTATTTTACTATGTTATGTTAATCAACATACATTGCACCATTAGTTTTTGATGTAGTGTTCCATGATTCATTGTTTGCGTATAACTTCTATGTATTTTAAATACTTGCCGAGCTTTAGGTTTCTCCTGCCATTAGCAGACACCTGTCTTATGGCCCGTTAACCCATTCAGCCATTCCCAAGTATCACGAACAAAGCCAAGGGTAGTCAGTGGTATGTGTCTAGTCCCACAAAGTATGTTATTCCTGCACCCAACTGCAGTTCCCAGTTTCCTTGAACAGTCTCCTTATCCAAAGACAGCAATCCAACATAAGCTCCAAAAACAAAAATCTCCCCATCGTTTAATAAAATGAATTTTAAAGCAAACTATTCAGGAAAATCCCTGAATTTTTTATTTTGTTTTGTCTTGCCTGGTAAAAATAATCTTGTGAACCCTGGGTGGAGGTGGGGATATAGAGTCGAGCCTCGTGTCAGAAAATGACCAGGCGGGGCGCCTGAGTGGCTCAGTCGGTTCAGCATCTGCCTTTGGCTCCAGTCGTGATCACCAGGTCCTGGGATGGAGTCCCGTGTCCCCCTCCCATCATTCATTCTCTCTCTCTCTCAAATAAATAAAATCTTTAAAAAAAAAAGAAAAGAAAAGAAAATGATCACACCTACAAATCCAATGTGAGTGGCCGCAAGTGCCTGTGCTATCAACAATGGCCTTGGGAAAAGCAAGAGGCCCTGAGCAACATCATCTATAATCTATAATTACATCATCATCATCTATAATGAGGTAATGTCGGCAATTTTAAAAAGTAAACAGATCCTACTATTAAAATAGATGCAGATACAGGTAGATATGGATACAGATCTAGAAATATCCACAGTTTTCCAGACACACAAGAACCAGCAGAAAGCATTAGCTGACAATTAACAAAAGCCCCAGCAGTGATTAAGCTGTTCTCAGTTTCCGCCTACTGTGTGGTAATTAACATCTGTTTCCGGACCGCATAGGTAGAGGCAAGTTAATAGCGTCGTGGCCCAGGCCTTATCTGCTTTCTTTTCTCAAGAGTAGTTATTCTGATTTCTAGGTCTGGAGGCAGAAGAGAAACTGCCACCTGTTTCTGCATCTCTATTGAAGCTTAAAATGGAAAATAACAGCCTAATTAAATGAAAGGATTTTCCTCCCATCCTGGAGCTGCTGGGAAGAGTGCAAACCATTCATCAGAGTGTTCAAGTTTTTGTGCGGCAGAACAGATGATGGATAAAAGTTCAGGTGCTCTGCAATTAGCGCTGGGCAAGTGCTCCTGGCAGACATCCAATACCTAAAGACACAGCATTGCTATGGTCTGCCAAACCACGTCCTTAGGAAACCTCATTTTCCATCCTTTCAAAAGTCTGAATTGTAATTGCTGGATTCCGAGACAAATGAAAGAACAATCTGCCGCCTCAACAGTGTGCACTTCCAGAAGGGTTCCTCTCTGGGTCTGTCAAGGAGCCAGCTCTAATCCTTCCCCCATCACTGAGGGCAGCAGTCCTTCCCACACCAAATGCATGAAATGCACCACCTGGTCATTATTTATCCAGGGGAGATATGTTGATCGTTCACATCAGAACCATGGAGGGGAGAGAAGGGGTTAAAATGTGGATTCCTGGGCCTCGGACCAGACCATAAAATCAAAATCTCCCAGGTGGAAATTCAGAGTCTGTATATTTTAGCCACTTCTGAGATTCTTATCCACATTAAAATTAGAGATCCACTAATCCTAATGGATTCCACAAGAATCCCTTTAGGCTCATTGGTACTGTTTATTCAGTAGTGAAGGTCACAGACAATTTACACTCTCATTAGACCAACAGCCTTGCAAAATAGAAAATGAGTAAGTAAACAAGCCTATCTATTATTACAAATCTTGATCATTACTATGAAGTAAAAAAGATGTATCACCAAGGGTACATGGGAAAGGCAGGGAACCAGCCAATGAGGAGAGCCCTTTTTAAGAAGACCTCTTCTCCCCACCCTCCCACCCCCAAAATGTCACTTTTCTGTAATATGCCAAAACCCTAGTTTCCTTGCCATGGCCTTAGGAAAATGTAAAGTCAGTTCTAAGGAGGTTTTGAATAATACAGCTTTATTTTTGTCTATAAATATCTGTGAATATTCTATTATACTGGATCCTCATAGCAAGTCTATAAGGTCATCAAAGCAAATACCATCACCCTCACTTACAGATTAGGACAACTATGGCACTGAGTAACTTGGCCATGGTCATAAAACATATTAGTAGTGAACCTTCATTTTGATCATGGGTCTTCAAGTTGACTTCACAGATGAAGAAGAGAAAATTCAACAGTGACCCAAAGTAGATGTAGGCCATCCCGGAAATGTGTTCTCTACCGCAGAAAGGTAAATGTGTCTTAACAGAATGGAATGCCTGCTGCCTATAAAATTATCACTGACATCCAAAATGCCTTTCCCTTTATCTAGTCATGTGACAGCACTTTATCAACACTCTAATTTTAGAAACTGCCCTGAATTCAATTTAGTTCTTAACCTTGTATTGAGAGGAGGATATTGTGCTGGTCTTACAAAAATGATTAATACACGGTTCTCTCTCTCATAGAACTTACAAACTAATGAGCAAAAAAAAGATACAATAGTTATATACAATAAAACCCCAAATTAAGTAAGTACTAAGTATGAAGTTTGGCATGATTAACTTATTCAACAAATATTTAATGAATATCTACCATATGAGAAAGAAGCTCTTTATGACAAGCTAACCAAGCAAAGCATTTAAAGCAGGTGATGTTTGAACTACGCTTTTTAATGAGAAAAATGGAGATTGATGGGTAGAAAATTAGGAAAAGGAGATTCCATGCAAAATTAAAAGTGATAAAATCATAGGATATGTAGAAAATATAAACATGGATTTGTTTAGGGTTTGTAAAATGATGTAGAAAGAAATGGGAAGTTTGAGATTAGATCAGAGAAAATCCTTATTGATTTGGTATGCGTTTAGGACTTTATTCCAAGGTAAGGGGAAGCTATAGCAAGTTTTAAGAGTGGAGAAAAACACTGCAATCCATAATTGGGGAAGAAACATACCTGAATTGCAAAAGGACATGTAAAAAAAACTAATACCTATTTTTCTCTTTGGGTTTATAATTCTTTCGTGTGCGGATATATCCATATATGCAATATATATCACCCAAACTGCAAATGTTTAAGGCTAGGAACTAGATACATGTAATTCTCTTTGAAAATCACATTTTGTCAAGAACCAGTTCAGTTGATTATTACACGGTCATGAGGTCTCTTCTCCAGGAGATGGACGAAGTGGATTGGAGATTTCATCTCATCATAAGCCTGCCACCCAGCTCACCTGGGCAAGCACCGGGATTTCTCCATACTCACTGCAGTGCCTGGCACATAGCATTGATGTTTAATAAATGAATGAACACATAAATGATAGATAACAATGCTGGTATAACCAAGCTAGGAACTTTGATATTTTCAATTATTTTATACAAATGGTTTGCTGATATTTTTCTGAGCATGCCACTTGCAAACACAATGAATCTTCACCAGATTACATGCTATAAATAGCCTTCTCACTTGACTATAAACCATTTGAAACCAGAAGGATAAACTGAGAAAGTGGTCAATGTGCCCTTCTTCCCAGTCTTGCTAAAGATCAATAGATATAGATGTATAGATAAAAAATAGATGATACACACATTTATACATAGATACATCTGCATGTACACATATACATAATTTTCACCTTTAATCTGTTTTTTTGATTAAAGAATATTAAGAAATACTTTTAACCAAAGATAAAAACTTACTTTTACTTTATGTCATCTTTTCCAGATTGAAATCAAGGCAAATAAAAGTATACCATATTACAACTCACTTAAGCAGAATTTAACATAAATTTAGATAACGATATAAAGTCATCTTATCATAGGAGTCAAGTTTCTTCTTACTGAAACTTTTTTTATATGGCAACTACAATGTCCTTAATTATCAAAATATCTGGAAATCACTTTCCTGAGTGAGGTTACTATTTTTCTTTTTTATGCGATGATTAAATCTCCCTAGAAACATACCACATTTTACTTCCAAATAACCTCCAAGACTAAAAAAAAAAAAAAAAATCATCACTAATTTGGGAAAAGAACAGAAATGGCATAAAATCTTGCCCATCTAAAAAATATTGGGATAATAACACGAAAAAAAAATAAAAAATATTGGGAAGGAAAATGATTTGTGTTCAAAGAATGTCTATTACAACTGTTGGCAACTCTGCAAAGGAAGAAACACAAAGATGTTAAGCTATCAAATAGTTTTATTAGAAGGTTACACACTTTGAAATTACCATTATCAGCATGGAGTGGAATTCTATCCAGTTGCTCTTTCTTGCCAACATAGTGGGTGAACATTCATTTTAAGGTACTCTTTTTTTTTTTTTAAGCTATCCAATTACCAGTTTTTTGAGTTGAAAATACAATAATAAAGGGTTGAATATGTATATGAGACAGCAGATACAGGATTTTTCTGTGGTCTTTTAGAAGTACATAGTCTAAAACCACAAATAGAATTTTAGGTTCGGTTTTAATCACCAAGATTGACTAAATAAAAATGAAATACTTTGAATCAAGGAGGTTTGATGATGTATTTAGCACTTTATCAGGTAGAATACACAAGCATAATTATTTAGGTGAACAATGCATATCACTTAATGTTTGAAACAATGCTCAGTTTTACACTATACTAGATTGATTCTAAAAATCCCCTTTCCTCTAAATTATGATGCCATGCCATATAATTTTGAGAGTCTTGTTGCTCTCACTCTGAGCTTGCACATGATTTGTTTTGGACAATGAGATGCTAGCAAATATGATACAAGCAGAAGCTTGAAAAGAGCTTGTGAGTTGGGAGTTGTTCTCTTCCTACTTTTGGAAACCCAGTTACCATCAACATATGAACCAGCCCAGAGTAGTCTGCTAGGTGATGAAAGACTACACAGACCAGAGATGAGCTGCCCCAGCCAAACTCTCCTAGACCAGCCATCTATCGACTAATCCAGAAGCTGCCTGCAGATAACACAAGCAAGCCAAAGACAGATCAGCTGAGCCTGGTCCCATTAGCAGAAGCACCCAACTGAGCCCAGAACAAATTGCCAACCCACAGAATCATAAGTTAAGTAAATTGCTGTGTTTTAAGCCACTAAATTTTAGGATGTTTTCTTTCAAAGAAGAAGTTCATTGATACATATGATCAAATGAGTTTTAACAATCTACTGATTTTCACAAACTGAAGTTCCAGATACTTGTACATCAATCCATCTAGTGATAATTGCCCTATAAACTGCAAAGGACTATACAAGTGTCATTATTTTAATGCAAATAAAATTTCATGGATCCCACAACAATTTAAAAATAATTTCCCCCATTCCACATCACAAAGAGGCCAAAATGTTACGTTCTGCTGGAGTGAGGATCTTGAAAATCTGTATTTGAAATGTGCACAATTTTAGGAGTAATATAGCTATACAAGCTTCAATGAAATCTCTAACTATCAAAATATGAATAGATGCTTTTTGAGGGTTTTCTAAACAGGCAACTGGAGTGGCAAAGAATTCTGTCAATAGATTTCCATGAATCTTTGATAAGTAGACTTCAAAAACTACCATTTAAGAACTGCAAGTCATGTTTGTTTTGTTTTGTTTTCTTGTCTATGGAAGAGACCTGAATGAAGTAAAGTGACCTGGATGTCGATACTTCATACTAAGAAAATTAACAGTCTGTCTGATAATTTCATTTGGGTATATATTTTAGCAGGATGCTGACTCTGAAGACTATGTTCCTTAGTTGGGGGGGGAAAAAAAGTCATTTTTACAGTAAGCATTTTGACAAATACATATATAAGATTTCTTTTTTCCTAAAGATTTATGTGCATATGTCTGTAAGTGATAGTTTGCAGGATATTCAGAGCTGAGACAGGTAGCTACATGACCAATGTAAAAGGAGTTGAATTGAATTGGGCAGTAGAACCTGGGTTGGGCTGTCATCTTAAGTGTAATGTTACCTAAGACAGATTACCCAAAATGGACTGCTGCAGAGCTATTTTATTTTATGGCTATGGTGCAAGGCCACAACACATGGGTGATTTCTTTCAAATCAGTGGAAGTATCATGATTAATATTACATGGCAGATGTCAATGAAGCAATGGAAATAAGGATTTGGGAGATGGCTCTCTTAGTTAAAAGTAACAACAAAGCTTTTTTCATTCTGGAATCCTATGGTTGGATGGGATTCCACATCAAGGTAGCACAGACATGGTATTATAAACTTCCACTTAATGCAAGAAGGTCATCTGGCCCTCCCAAACGATATTAGATCAAGATCAGTGAGGAAAGCACATTTCAAAAGTATTGCAAAGATGAACCTAGACTTGGCCTTGAGTTGTGTTAACTTTATTATAATTTTTCCCAGGATCTACATATTCTTAATAAGGTGTTGCTTCAAACTGTAGTCTATTCTCTGCTTTCATTGTTAAGAATTTACAGTTGAATCTGAGGATGAAGGGCCACAAAGAAGACATTGACTGACAAATGAGCAATGCTTCATAGGGAGGGTTGAGGTATGGCATAGAGCCCAACGGATGGCTTACGTAAGGAGAAACTGCCAGGACGATTTTGTGGAATAGGCAAGCATTCTAAAATGTTTATGTTTACAAATATTATGGAATGTTGACCATAAATTCCTAGAGAAGGGAACTTAGGAAACAATTGGAATTCCTTGTGGAGACATTATTTTGAATCTGCTGTTAGTCCTTTTCACGTTTGAACTGCTTTACAATACCGGCAAATTCCTTAAATTTTGATAACATTTCTGACATGCCCCAGATTATTGATATATTTTTTAAATACTGTGACTCCTTATTTCCTGTATGCTAATTGCCTTACTAAAACAGGTCCACCTTATTGATTGATGGTTTTGAAAAATACCCCAAGTCCTGACTTTGCAGAACATATTATAACTATAATTTTAACTGTTCAATCTGTTTTCTTTACATATTTCAATCAGTCCCTCCCTAATCTCTCTGCCTTTCCTCCCTTAACTTCTTGTATAAATTGTATTGTTGAGCTTTCATAGTGGATGAGGCTTATTTGGATTCTTCCTAGGAATCCTTGCCTAACAACCCAAACCAAGGACCCGAAGAACGATATTTGTAAAGAGAAAAATTTAAGACCATGTGATTTCTGCCAGTGGAATCATACTCTACCTACAGATAACAGTCTCAATTGCTCATACCCTTCAAACCCTTGGTTTAATCAATTTTAAAGGACTCCATAATTTGTGCTCCTTTAGGGTTATTTTCACTTGGATTTGGCAAGAGGACTTATGGGGAACACAGTGTTTAACTCCCTATCAAACTAAAGGTCATCATGCAATTGGATTATTGGTTACACCTATTTCATTATACAATCAATTAGAAATTCAACACTGGGCATCATGTTTAAATTTCCTTCACAGACGGGGTGCCTGGGTGGCTCAGTCGTTAAGCGTCTGCCTTCGGCTCAGGTCATGATCCCAGGGTCCTGGGATCGAGCCCTGCATCGGGCTCCCTGCTCCACGGGAAGCCTGCTTCTCCCTCTCCCACTCCCCCTGCTTGTGTTCACTCTCTGGTTGTCTTTCTCTCTGTCAAATAAATAAAACCTTTAAAAAAAAAAAAAATTTCCTTCACAGACTAAAAGCATGACGCTGGTTGCATGCATAGTCCAAGGGTGTTTGATCCTGGTGGTGTCAACCTCATTTAAGCTGCCAGGTTTGGAAGATTACTTTTTCCTTCGGTAGGCACTGCGGCAAAGAACAGATGATCAGAAATCTATCTAAAACTCGAGGACATATTGCTAAAGCAATAGCCACCCTCAAAAAAAAACCCAAAATTCTCTCAACTCACTCACATGAGTTGTATTAGATAATAGAATTGCTCTTGATTACATCCTAGCTGAACAAGGTGGGGCTTGTTATGTAATAAACAACTCCTATTCCATTTGGGTAAACACCTCTGGCAGAGTTGAAACAGAATAGATAAAATCCAGGCACAAACCAGATGTTAAATGCAGTACCCACTGATAACCCCCTGGGTCTTTGAATTTTAGCTGGCTGCCCTTAGGAATTGCTTCCTGGTTCAGGTCAATCTTCCATTTTGGACTCAGCATTTTGTTTATTATTCTTAGAATTGTCATCATTGTGAAACTTTGTCTCCTCCATATAGTTCAATGTTATAAAGACGCCAACCAGAGTATAGCTACTCAGTGTTTCAAAATGATTTCTAAGGCTTATGTGATACCATATGAGGAAGCTGCAGAAACTGCAGAAGTGTTTTGGCCTTAAGGAAACTTATACATAGAGCCTTTCTCTGCTCTGGTGCTCCCCTTGCTCAAATGTGGCCTAAGGCTCCAAAGGAAATCACTTTCCCTCCTATGTGGGACAGGACACACTGGGAATGAGCTTCCTGACCAGCAGGAAGGGATCAATAATGCTTGATGGATGATCAACACTGCCTCTTAATAGTCGATCACCAATACCTTCTAGTGGCTGATCAACTGTGCTTTCAGAGAAAGATCAAGATCAAAGAGGGGAAATCTGAGAAACTGACATGACTGGAGCCATTTTAAAATAGAGCCTGAGCGGCCACTGCAGAAAAACTGCCCTACCTGTTTTTTGTTCAAACTGGGTCAAAACTTCTGGACAGGGCAAAACAGCAAGTATTTTACACAATTGCTTGAGAAGTCAGTGGGAGAACAGACTGTGTGATCACAAGATTGATGGTTACCGACATTCTGCAGATAAAATCAGTAGTCAATATATAACCCAGAGTAGCTTAGTTGGTTGACATTCATAGAAAACTTTTTATTCCTTTTTTTTTTCCAACTCATGTAATTATCCCCCTTCCTTTTCCTCATAAAAACTCATTGCTTTTACCCCACAGGCAGGACACTATAGGTTTCTACCTGAATCTGGCACTTCCCCAATTGCAATCCTTTGATACCAAATAAATGCTTGTTTGCTTCTCACTGCAGCTCTTTATTTTCAGGTTAACATTTAAATGTATCTTCATTTAATTTATAAAACTGGATCAAATTTTAAGTTACACTTAAAGCTACATTCTCTTTAGTTTATACCGAAAGCAAAAATAAACAAAATACATAAATAAAACAAAATAACTACTTTGTGTCCTACTTATCATGAACAGTATGCTCCAAAAAACAAATGTTCAAATACAATCCCATTATCCCTGGCTAAGTTCTTCCAATTTCAGTCCACAAAACCTCTTTAATCTTCCTGAGACCCAAGCCCACCTGAAATCCTACAGCCTAAGCCTGAACCCCAAAATCAGAACACCAATCTCCCAACTGATCTAACCCTCAACTTTGTGCTGCTTTGAGCCCTAGACCTCCCTTCACTCAGATTCTGAACCGTGAGATTGAATTCCTAACAGACTTGTAATAACAAAGAGGATTATTTTATCAAAAAGGCAGAATGTCCCCAAATAAATCACAAAGTACTAGTGTGCACTGAAACTGACAAAGACATTTTATCAGAACTAGCTTTTCCTTAGGGCTTGATTCATGTGGAAAAAGGAGATTGTCTAGGCCTGGAAAGTAGTGTTTAGTGACAGAAACTCTATTTCCTTCCTATTTGAGTAAGATTGGTTAATCTGGTCCTGAGAAATGCATCCTTTTTTAAAGTCCCAAACTGTAATCCAAATACATTATTAACCTCAGTGTGACCTCATTGCTAATTGTTTATGCATGCCTTTAGGGGCTATGCTTTTTAAGGAAAATTTGTGATCTTTTGATATGTTAATTTAATAAGTTTGGTAATTTCCTTTTGTTAATGGTGTCCTTTTGTACATTGGAGTGCTAATTATTGTAATGGCTTTTTATTTAAGAGAATATTCTTCAGATGAGAAACAATTTAAATGAATATTTCAAGCCTGTACAGCTCTTTATCACTTTTCCAGAGGTCACTATTCCCTCCATCATTGAAGTAAACAGCAGCTCGGGTAATACCCAAAGGCATCACTTCATATTACAATAATTCTTTTTCACAATTATGATCAAAACATCAAGAAAAAAGTAATTTTAAGAAGAGTTTTTAAAGGCAGTGATATTAGAGGCCGAATACAGTTTGGATTGCAATCTAAAACTTGAATCTGATCTTTGTCTTGTGCCTAATGAGATGTTTAACTTTGACTAAGCCATGCAATCTCTGGATCTTACCGTCATCTCTGTAAAATTAGCGTGTTATAAATACTAAGATCATAATAACTCTGCTTCTAAAGTACTAAATTTGTGGTCTAAGTTGTCAGCTCCTCAATCTCTAAGCAATAAAATCCTCTGAGTTCTATAGGGCACAGCAAAAGATTAGCAGAATTTCCAGTAATTAAGTAGATCTCATTTATGGAAGTTTAGACCAAAGAAAGAGTAGTACACTTAGAAGATATGACTCTTCTTGCCCAGCGGCAGAGAATGGAGGTGTTGCCAGGTGGACTAGGGAGATGCCCAGGCCCGGAGGCCCCTGCCCAGCTTGTTCCTGTGATGTCCCTGGAGGCTCTGAGTCTGGTCACAAGAAAGGATTCAAGGACAGACCAGACTCAACAGTGTGAGTGGTGTCAGTGGGAAAGTTTATTAAAGTGAGAATACATTCTCCAGATGTGAGAGCGGGTAAGCTCAAGGGAGAGCTGTGCACCCCAGGGATGGGGTTTCTCTTTTTTATTGACACTTGTCAACTGGGGGGTAGAATATTCATTACTTGGAGAGGGAATTTCTTTGGGAGCAGGGTTTCCTGCCTTTCTCTCTTACTTGGTCAGGTTCTTGGGCCTTTTTTGTCTTGGGCCTGTCTGGTTTGATCTGGCTTCTTCTGGCTTCGTTTTTGGAGTGCGCCAGGATAGGTATCTGACTTTCCCATAGCTGACCCTGACTCCCCCTTTTGCTGGCCTCCAGGCATCCCTTTAAAGCCTAATTCTCTGTTTACTCTAACACAGTCAGCAGACAGCCCCCACTTGATAGCCCCTTCCAGGGCTCAGAACCTGGTTCTATCTCAGCTGCACAGAGCCACTTGGCTCAAGATCAAATGCTTTCTAGGGTAGACCACATCCAGCAAATGGGGGAGGTGATAGCCCACCATGGAACACTCTGATGGGCCCTACACCCACCAGACCACTTTATTAGATAGGCTGGGGTTTTGCTAGTCCTCCCTCAAATTCATCCTCCTCTTTTCCATCCTTCCACTTTTTTTTTTACAAGGGTAAATCCTCTCCTAGGCATTGTATGTATCCACATTCTCAAAACCTAAAGCAATGAATATTCAATAACTTATGGAAAGTCACCCATATTAGCCACTAAGAAAATGATTCCTAAAAATATAAATCTCTGGCATTTTTCTCAGATCATTCTGTAAACCTATATAGTAGAGGTCAGAAAAATAGTTTACTGTAAGTGATAGTCTTGTGAATAGAACTGTTAAATACAGGGATAATCAGTTCTAAGTTATCCACTTTTAGTGTGATAAAATTAACCAGAAAGCTATAAAAAGTCAATTCCAAAATCTCTCACTAATATTGAAATGTTATACTATTCTAAATAAAAATAGTTCAAAGATTAAAAAAAAACCTTCACCAGAGTTTCTACTCTTGACATAACAACAAAGGGAAAAAAACAGAGCTTCACCTCTAAGCCCAAATCAATCTTGCTGATTTAAAGTCCATAATGTTTGGTCAATGACCCAGGAATCTTACCCACCTCTCCCAAATAATCCTCCCCCGAACTGTTTTAATTGAAGTTTATCAACTGAAGCAGAATTTATTCGAAATAATGATTTTATTACTACTTTAAAACTTCAATCTGAAGTTTGACTTTAATAATCTTTAATGTTGTAATAACTTTTAATGTTAGTTTAATGTTGTTTAATGTGGCCACCTTCCATGACATTTTTTTAAAAAACTTTGACATTTTGGGGATTCCTTACAATTGTAACACAGAGAAAAGTAATGCTTTGCTTAAATGCATTAGGACCAAATAACTGAATACCACTTTTCAAGTGTCACAAAGCCCCAGATCTTGTGTGTCTATGTGTAGATATGTGCACTGTATATGTGTGTGTGTACACACATACACACCCCATGATTCTCCTGGGTGTTCTAAGGTCAGCTCCTACAGAGGCATGCATCTCTCTTGGTGGAGGAAGGAATGGGAAATCCTGGTACCTTGCAGACAAGAGTCAGGAGAAAATAAAATGTATGTTTGTGTCTGTGTGTGTATGTGTGTGTTGGCAAACAATAATAATAATAATAGTATATATTATTACTACTAGAGTTTCATTCACACACCACCAGTGTTTACAAACTAAAAAGAGCTGCTTTAGACAGCTGAATAAGCACTGGATAAGTCAATCCATCTACATCAAGCGCTTATAGAACACCTTTGATGTGTAAGGTGGTGGACTGATAGTTAAAAGGTTCCATAACTAGTTCTATAGCCTTGATTCTGCCATAAATTCGCTAAAGCACCTTGAACAAGACATTCACCTTCACTGGGCTTTAGTTTCCTCAACCAGCTCTAATGCCCCATGCACCTGTGCCTCTCTTGTGAACAAATGCATGGCTAAAGTAGCTGATATTCCAGCTTGAAAAGCAGACCAAACTCATATGAAATGGAAAACAATAATGCATGAAAAATCCTAAATTGAGTGACACAGTATGAGAAGAGCCAGGACTTGAAATGTCAGGAAAAATAAAAAACACAAATGTTATTCCAATAGGCATGATAATGATGAGGGAACAGAAGGCAAGCTGAGGACAAAGCAAAAGCTGACACCCCACAACACTCTCCCCCATGGGATCTATGGGACATTCCTCAGGCACTCCTGGCTGCCCTAAAGGAAAAACAAATAGTTAACTTATAGAGATCACAATCCTACAAGACAGGAGTCTCCCTCAGTTTACAAATGTCTTAGCAATCTACAAGAACAAAGCATTTCTATCAATGGCCTAGCTTCCAGAAGGGAATGTAGATACAATTAAATGTCCTTATAATCTGCATCCCATTGACAGACACTTGAAGCAGACAAAGTGTAATGTCTCTCCAGGAAGCTCCCAACTATCTTACTGTTAGTGCCTTGCTAGAAGGAAAAACCACCTTAACTGGACATGGCAAGGCCTCTGGTATCCTGTGAGTCTTCTTTAACATACAAAAATCCTTTTGAAACCTCCCTTTTCCTTACCTCCCCCAACTCCCAAGTATATAATCAGCCACCCCTCACAACCCCAGGGCAGCAGCTCTTTCTGCCCATGGGTCCTGTCCCCATGCTTTAATAAAATCACCTTTTTGAACCAGAGACATCTTAAGAATTCTTTCTTGGTCATCGGCTCCGGACTTCACTTTTATTCTAAAACTTCATCATTTGGCACCCTGCATGGGGCTTTGATTCTTTACATCTGGACTCTGAGCTTTGGTGCAAAATTGGTGAGTACTTTCTCTCTTCCTTTACTCTCATTTCAGGGGCTCTTCAAGGAGTACGGTCTTATTGAACACTTTCATATCAATTGGTCAGGCTGGAATCCTCTAGCCCGTGGCTGTTCTATGGGGAGGAGAAAGCCTGCCTTTTGGCTGGAAGTTAGTACCTGGCCGGGATAGTAATGAGATCCAGAAACTTGATGCCCTCTCTTTATTCCTGTCCTTATACAAAGTTGTCTGTCTTGCGCATGGGACAGCCACCTAAGTCACCAGGATGGCTGCCAATCTTAAGACTCCTGTGTGAGGTTTCCTCCTGATTGATCTAATGTGACCCCCTTCACATCCCTGGTCTAGCCCTTCTGGCTGGGGGACCTCCACTGGGAGCCGGCTGAAACCAGTACCCGACTGAATTAAAACCCACTGGGGGACCATTTCCTAGGGAAGTTGGCTGTAAAGACTACATGTGTTGGAATGTCACTTAGACCATAATGAATTTCAATCTTTACTGTTTTCTGTCAATGTTCCTCTACTAACTAAATTGGGTAATTTTCCTTGTAAAACTTTTCTAGCATTTTCCATGGGTTAAAAATGGCAGGGCAATAACACAACTTTCAGAGTATAGGACAGCACGGTATCTTAGTCCATTCACCAGGCACCCATCCGTAGCCTAGGATGCAGTGGGGAAGGGGAGGGATGCCAGCACCCCTCCAGGGCCTTTTACTGGAGGAATGCCTTCACGGGACGGCAGGATGGTGATCAATAGCGATTTTTGTTTGAGGGACGCTTCCGGTCACTTTTGACACCTGGAACCTCTGACATATCCTGCGTGGGATGCCACCCAGAAGTCGGGGGGAAATTTTGATAATGGACCTTCTTTACTTTTCTAGGAACATGGGATCCTCTTCTTCTGTTCCCAAGGGGTCTCCCTTGGGATGCCTTTTAACCCATTGGAATCAATTTGAACTGTAAGATTTAAGAAAGAAAAGAATGATCTTCTTCTGTAACACTGAATGGCTTCAGTACTCCTTAGGAGATGAGGAGAAATGGCCCATAAATGGGACATCAAGTTACAATTCAATCAGTTAGACCTCTTTTGCAAGGAGAAGGGCAAATGGACTGAAGTCCCATATGTCCAAGCCTTTATGGCCCTAAGTCAGGATCCGGACCTGAGGGCCTCTTGTAGAATGTGTCTAACCCGCAACCAGGTTAACAAACGCCCCCTGGATATACTGGATGATGATTGTCTAAATAGGCCGATTCCTCTTAATAAACCTGGGATATCAGAGGAATTGCCATCCAGTCCAAAGAAAGAGGACACTGGTTCTGTTGCTATCCCTCCTCCTTATAAACCCCAAGACCCCTCTGCTCCCAGGCCAGCTGGACGTACTAGGAGCGGGACTCCCTATCTTCCAGGAGCTCCATCTAAGTATGGGATGCATCCTCTTAGGGAAGTTGCTAATGGAGAAGTGGGCACAATTAGGGTCCATGTCCTATTCTCCATGGCAGACCTGGCTCAGATAAAACAACAATTAGGACGATATTCTGAAGACCCCTCTCAATTTATTGAGGGCTTTCAAGAGATACGTATTATGTTTGATTTGAGCTGGCAGGATATATATATCATTTTAACTCATCGTTGCACCCCTGAGGAAAAGAAACGAATCTGGGAGGGAGCGCAAGAGTTCACTGATGAACTGGCAATGAGAGATAGAGAACGTTATCCAGTTGGGGTTGCTGCTGTCCCTGGCACCGAACCACACTGGAACTATCAGAGGATAGTCCAGGGAAAGAAAAATGAGACCATAGGATCACTTGTTTAATAGGAGGAATGAAAAAAGGATTCTCTAAACCCATAAACTTTGATAAACTTCAGGAAGTTATGCAAGGAACTGATGAGAATCCAGCTCTATTTCAGGGCCAACTGGTAGAAGCCATCCGTAAATATACAAATTTGGACCCAGCCTCACCCGAGGGAGTAACCATACTAAAGATGCATTTTATAAGCCAATCGGCACCTGACATCCCCCAAAACTAACTAAAATGGCTTTAGGCCCTCAAACTCCCATCCAGCGCCTACTAGAAGTAGCAACTGGAGTCTTTAATAATAGAGATACGGCCTTAAGGCTAGATAAGGACTGGAAAGCTAAATTGCAGGGTAAGATACAGGCTCAAATAATGGCTGCCACTACTGTGGATTCCCCATGGCACCAGACTAACCAGGGGCAAAAAAAAAGGCCGGTATCAGACAGAGAACTAGGTAAGTCCCCATGCTACAACTGTGGCCAGATCAGACATTGGAGCAGAGAATGTCGAAACAAGCGCTCTCCACTAGGGCCATGTCCTGTCTGTAAAGAAACAGGACATTGGAAGAGAGACTGTCCTCATCTCCAGAGAGAAAGGAACACAGGAATTCACTTCTCCGCCCGAGAGTCAAAGCTGGAGGAACTGACATGACGGGGCCCTGAGGCTGGTCTGGCTCCCTCTGACATCAAGATGACTGAGGCCCGGGTTACCCTGGATGTGGGAGGTAAGTTTATCAATTTTCTTATTGATACAGGAGCCACTTACTCTGTCCTTATTCAGCACTCCGGCCCTACTTGTCTTTATAACCTTAAAACTGTTGGCATAGAAGGGGAAACTAAAACATGCCATCAGACAATGCCCTTAACCTGTAAATATAAAAGTCAGTTGGTCACTCATGTTTTTATAGTCCTTCCGTCTTGTCCCACTCCATTACTCGGACGAGACTTAATGTATAAACTGGGAAGCTGATTTGTTCTTACTATAGAGGGGGATGGCTTGTTCTCTTTAACGTCTGGAGAGCTAAAACCATACCCTACAATCCCTTCTAATGTCTGGAAGGAAGTAAATCCACAGGTCTGGGATTATGATGTCCCAGGACGGGCTCTTACAGCCCAACCAGTTAAAGTGACCTTAAAAGACCCAACAAATATACCTCATAAAAAACAATACCCTCTAAAACCTGAGGCCAAAGCTGGGTTGCAACCACTTATTGATAAGTTTCTCAGGCGTGGTATTTTAAAGCCTTGTCAATCTCCTTCTAACACCCCAATTTTACCAGTACAAAAGCCAAATGGGGAATATCAAATGGTACAAGACTTAAGAGCTATAAATGAAGCAGTAACGCCTTTCATCCCATAGTGCCAAATCCATACACTGTTCTCACCCAGGTCCCTGGTGATGCCAACTGGTTTACAGTACTTGACTTAAAAGATGCCTAAGTGAGAAAACACAGCCACTATTTGCTTTTGAATGGACCTCACCTTCAAGCCCACAGGCTGCTCAATTAACCTGGACAGTCTTGCCACAGGGATTTAGAAACAGTCCTCACCTATTTGGAACTGCACTTAGCAGAGATCCCCGTGATACAGCCTTGTCTGAAGGGACAATAATTCAATATGTAGATGACATTCTAATCTGTAGTCCCAAGGAGACCAATGAAAATTCTATAACTTTACTTAATTTCTTGGCAGACAGAGGGTATCGTGTCTCCCCTAAAACGGCACAAATATCTAAACAAAAAGTACAATATTTAGGATTCGAACTGACACCAGGTCACCATATTCTATCTACTGATAGAAAAAAGGCTATACTAGATCTTGAGCCCCCGACTACAAAAAAACAACTCCGTACTTTTCTAGGTATGGCAGGTTGTTGCCGCCTGTGGATTCCTGGATTTGGACTCTTAGCCAAACCACTGTATGACTCAATTAAAGGCCCTGATGAGGAACCTTTGCTCTGGACTAAAGCTCAGCAGGCGGCCTTTCAAACATTAAAAGCTAGACTTTTGTCAGCTCCAGCTTTGGTATTACCAAATTTAGAAAAACCTCTCACTCTATACGTAGCAGAAAAGCAGAGCCAAACCTTGGGAGTTCTCACCCAAAAATGAGGAAATGAAGCAAGACCAGTGGGTTATTTTTCAAAGTACTTGACAGCGTAGCCCAAGGGTGGCCAGCTTGTCTTCGAGCAGTGGCTGCCACAGCCCTCCTGGTAGAAGAAGCCTCAAAGCTGATTATGGGACAGTTCCTAACAGTAATGACTTTACATCAGGTCCAGAGTGTCTTAGAGACCAAGGGCCATCAATGGATGATGGGAGGCCACCTTACTAAATACCAAGCTATGCTTTTAGATACACCTGAAATAATACTTAAAACTTGTCAAACTTTAAACCCAGCTATTCTTATGCCTGGACCTGACCATCGTACTTCTACAAAGCATAACTGTACAGAGATCATTGATGTTGTCTATTCCAGCAGGCCAGATTTAAAGGACTCCCCTATTAAAATTGCAGATGATAATTGGTTTACTGATGGCAGTAGCTTCATGGATAAGGGAGAAAAAAAGGGCTCATATGCTATAGTTAGTCTGATTAAAACTATTGAGGCAAAACCCCTTCCAATAAATACATCTGCCCAAAAAGCTGAAATAATAGCACTCACCCGTGCTCTTCAATTGGCAAAAGGTCTAAGAATTAATATTTATACACTCTCCAAATATGCCTTTCTGGTACTACATGCCCATGGAACTATTTGGAAAGAAAGGGGATTATTATCAAGCCATAACTCCCCAATCAAATATGGGCCTGAAATTGGGCACCTGGGTGGCTCAGTTGGTTAAGCGACTGCTTTCGGCTCAGGTCATGATCCTGGAGTCCCTGGATCGAGTCCCGCATCGGGCTCCCTGCTCGGCAGGGAGCCTGCTTCTCCCTCTGACCCTCCCCCCTCTCATGTGCTCTCTCTCTCTCTCTCATTCTCTCTGTCTCAAAAAAAAAAAAAAAATATGGACCTGAAATCATTACCCTTCTTGAAGCTGTACACCTGCCCAAGGAGGTAGCCGTGATTCACCTCAAAGGACATCAAAAGGATATGACCTTGAAATCTAAAGGAAACAATTTAGCAGACCGTGCAGCCAAAGAGGCAGCCAAAAGTAAACAGATATTAAGCCTTATACCAGTCTTAACTCCAATGGAGTCCATAACTCAGTCTATTCAGACCACGAGATTCACATAGCTCAGGAGCAAGGATATACTAAAAATATACAGGACTGGCTTGTTAACAATGAGGGAAAAATCTTTATACCCAAAAAAAGCCAATGAAAGGTAATACAAGGCCTACACCAGGCTACTCATTTGGGCAAGATGCTTTAAAACATTTAATTAAAAATATATTTGATGGAGTAAATTTAACAGCCCCAATAAAACAGGTCTGCCGATCCTGTATTGTCTGTGCCCAAGTAAATCCGGAAGGCACAGCTCGCCCTCCCCCTCTTTTAAAACGGGTCCAAAGGCATGGATCCTATCCAGGAGAGGACTGGCAACTTGATTTCACACAAATGTCACCTTGCAAAGGCTATAAGTTTCTATTAGTGTTTGTTGATACCTTCAGTGGATGGATCGAGGCCTTCCCATGTAAAACTGAAAGAGCTGTAGAAGTAACTAAGATTTTGTTGCGAGAAATTATTCCTAGATTTGGCCTTCCTCGATCTCTTCAAAGTGACAATGGTCCTTCTTTTACAGCTCAAATAACTCAACAGATAGCCCAAGCTTTAAAAATTAAATATTTCTTGCATTCAGCCTGGCATCCACAATCCTCCGGGAAAGTAGAAAAAGCTAATCATACTTCAAAATGCCACCTTGAGCTGATAACATGCACAACTGTCTCAGTCCCACCTACACAGCTCACAGGAGAACAGAGTGATTCCCTTAAAAGTAACATCGGAGTTCTATCAGCCCACTTCCTTAAAGCAGCTTTGCCAGACTGTTAAGGGGCTTGATTTTGCACAAAAATGATATTAAAGAGATAGAGCAAGGCAGCCTTGAGGCTTGAAGGTACATTAGGTTGAAATACCTGAAATTGTTGGCTTCTACCACTGAATGGCCTTTGAGGCCAGGCAGAGGTTAAACATCAACTTCTTGTTGCAAAGTAATACATCCTCCCTGGGGCACAAGGCAGGTTATCACCTGTAAAATCTGTTCCAGTCCCCTAAAAAGAAGCCTGCTATTTAGAAAGCATTCTTGCCAGAAATGTGCTCTAACATATGGACTAAAGCACACTTAGGAGACAATTTTTATGGTCAGACAAGCTAACTAGGGCAGGCTTCATGTCCCTCAGTGTAGTTTATATAATCGCAGCCCAAGAATCATTTGTGAATGAATGGCTGTACCATTTGCATGATCTGTCTGATTTTGTATTCTTACTCATGTTCTTCCTTTCAACCCCCACCTACTTCCTTAGTCACTGAATCCACAGATACTGAATTTAAACTACCCAATGGTGTCTAGAAAGAACCATTTGGATTCTTCGATCATTGTCGTTAACACCAATTCTCTTTTGAAGGTATAAACATTCAGTGTTTGAAGAGAAACACCTGAAAGACTGGAAGAAAGACTTCAGGCATGTTCCTCTCGATTCTAGGATAGCAAATGAAGGCAACTGTGTCCAGAGCACCTACACCAATTTAGTGAAACACTACTACTCAACTAAAGTGGAAGATGATACTGCACCGTGCCGGAAGGACCACTGAACTGACAATAACAAAAAGTGAGTCAGAGTCCCAATGTTGCTACATACTAGCTATGACAATGGGAGATTATAAAGGGAGCAGAAGGCACCACCCCAGAATATGCTGCTTTGCCATGTGAATTATTTCGACCTGAAGACAGTTGGGGCCCAGCAGACTCAGGAAGAGCTTTTTACCTCTCCCTTAAATGCCTAGAAGAATTGAGATAGGAAACCTGCATCAGGAAAAGAGCTAGTACCAGAGAGAACTTTTTATATCAGAAAGACTTATGGGCAGGGCATGGCAAACATTGGTTTATCAAACATTTGCTCTTCTCATTTTCCTATGAATTGTCTTTTTTCCCTTTGAAGCTCTACACCACCCCCTCCCCCCTTAGTTCAGGGTGGTATACAGGCCTCAATTACCTGACTGCTGGGGCGTCTCATTTTTATGGGGCTCTCATGTGTACGAAATTTGTTTTTCTCCTGTTAAATCTGTCTTACATCAAGCTGATTATTAGCCCAGCCAAAGAACTAAAAGGGAAGGAGGGAAAAGTTTTCTGTCCCTAGAGTTACATTGAACTCTTGGTGTCATTTAATCTGCAAAATGACTAATAATATCTGTCCCGCCACCTACTGCCCAGGAATGTTAAAAAGACCAAAATAAAATTAGAAATATGAAACATTTTGCAAACTTCGAAGACAGACAGACAGTATTGTTATGTTTAAAGTTTTTCTAGGCCTGAATGTATCACTCCTTCACCTTAATTTCTAGGGAACTGGTCATTACCATTTATTCATTTAAAATTCATAGATTTGAATTCTAATGCTATGCTTTATTCATTTCATTAAAATAGATCAAAACCCTATCATGTGCCATATTCTAAGAGCAAGCTCCCGCCTCATAAAGCAGACAGCACTGGATCCAAACTTTATTTTTTTTTAATTTTTCAACTGTTTGTGTCTTAATCCTGTATCTACGGAGTAAGTGTCTAAAAAAGTGCTCTGCACGTAGTAAGAGCTTAATACATTTTAATTTGAGCACATGGTTTTGCCTGCCCTTCATCAGACTGTCAATTAGGCAACTGATGGCTATCAATAGGGATTATCTGAGCAGTAAATAAAGTAAAAGCTATTGTGTTAGAGGCCTTCTCCAGGCTTGCTACACTCAATATCTGCTAGATTTCACAGAACAGGCAAAATTCACTGAGAGCATGCACATGCAGTCATACCTTGAGCACATCAAGGTCATACCTTGATGCCTGCAAAGTATATGGAATGCCTAGTCACTATCATATGACCCATGGATAATGTAGCAAGAAAGTGCTGGTGTCAGAAACAAATTATTGCTGGAGCTAGATGATCAGAGAAGCTGGAACTACTTTTTGTAAATAGGTAGATAGTTTCAAGACAGGGTGGTTGAGGTAAAAGAAATTTGGGTAGCCCCTACCTGGAAGCTCTGGAAACTTGATAGCACCTCCTCCCAGCCAGGCTAAATACCATTCCCCACCAAAGCACACCTCCTTTGAGGAGAAATGGAAATCTTGTAAGCCAGGCCCCCTTCACTGCTGCCAACCTGAAGTCCCCAGATATCCCTGCTGAAAACGTATCACTTGGGCTCATGGCAGTGAAACGTGACTTTTACGAGACTTGTGTGGTGGATTATTCATTTCTGCAGAGGCTAAACCCAGTCCCTAAAAGATTAACTCAGCAAAGAGAATGTGAATTGACAAAAATACTCCTTGGGTAATACAAAGTAAACAGTAAGTCCAAAGGACCTTCATATAGCCCAGCATATTCATTCAGTCATTCATTCATCAGACAATTTTGAGTTCAGGGAACTTGCTAGAGGCAGGGAATAGAATGATGCAGGATATGCATGGTCTCCTCCAAAATGAAGCCATCATTTATGGTTCATTATTACAAAAATTTATATTTGGCACATATGGAGACAATTTTAAGATACCTATACATGCTATCAACCTGATCATCTGTCAGGTTTGTATCTAGAGAATATAAAGGGCAATGCTTGGAGAAAGAGAAGGTATATACAGGAAGGTAAATATTTAATCCAGGTGTGTCACTGAAGTGCTCTTGGAAATCATTTAATTCTTACCAAATCAAATAGTTTCCTCATGTTTAAAATATGGACTATTGTGTCATGAAAATTATATGTAAAGTTCCTGGTGCATAGTAGTGCCTCAATAAATGACAGTTATTATTATTGAATGTCTGTATTCTAGCTGTTCTGCACATCTTAACTTACCAAACCACTCCCTCGACACATACATACACAAAAATACACTAGCATGTAAGATTCATGAAAGCAAAGGCTTTATCTTTTTTGTCTCCTGCTGGATCTCCTAATTCCTAAAAAGAGTCCTGGCACATAGCGGGACCAGAAAAATATTCTTTAGTGAGTAAATGAATGAAATATAGGATGCAATGACTCCATTTTGAAGCTAAGAAAACTGAAGCATTCAAAGGTCATATGGTTAGATGCCAGTGATACAGAGAGTCCTTCTGTATTTACTGTCTATCCTGAGACTAAATGGATGGGCTGACATGTGGCTTGGAAAATCCCCCTTCCAGTTTCCCAGGCAGGAGGTGACACACTGTGATATGTTCCTATGGACCTAAAGTCTTATGCTTTGTTTTCTTCTGTTATCTGAAGCTCAATCCAACTTCTCCATGCTTTTAAATTAGCTTAAGGTCTTCTGTGCAAACAGAAGCAGAAGAACAAGTAGCCCACCACTTCTCAAGGCACGGGCTCTGTCAACTTAAGAGTATTTCTAAACACCCTGAGTAGCAGACAGGCAGACATTGTTTTCAAATACTTCAAAGAAAAAGACCTAAAGAAGAAAAGTATTCAAAACCATCTCTTCCTATTGATACAAACAGAATTTGCTATATTTTAACAGCATGTATTCTTTTTATGCTCTTGAAATTTGGAAAGTGCTGCCGTTGTTATAACTCATTGTCTATCCACTCCGTCAGATGTTTAATAATAATCAGCCCATTTTACCATTTTGCTCATTAAAACAAAACATTAGTTTTAAACTGTTTAAATCTTTAATAGTGGTTACAACTCATTTATTCAACAGGGCTAGAATTTAATGAAGCAATGGAATGGCCTTCTGGTTAACCCCACAGAGGAGACAGAAGTTAAAGTGTTGATCTCTCCTGCTCAGAGTGAACAATGTAACGCGGGACACCAGAAACACTTAGAAGATGATAGAGACAGCCTATGATTAAAAGCCATAATGAGAGGATGTGATAATAAGTGTTCAAGGCATTCAGAGTATGGAAGATCAGGGGTTGGAACGATCAGAAAGTTAACAGTAGAGGAGGAACTTTAATGGGAGTCTCCCAAGATCTGTAGATGCTCCCTGCTCTCCATACTCATTTTCTAATCATTACCCACAGTAATGAACATGGTACATTTAGAGAACAGTAAGGAACCCTGCCTGGAAGACTGTTCAAATGCAACCCTACAGGCACTCCCACTGGTTACCAACCCATCAGGCTGACAAAGCAAGCAGTTAACTCTTCCTTACCTGAGACACTGACTTAGGTACACTTCTTTCAATGCCAAGACCCTGCCCAAAGGCCAGGGTCACTGATTGGGGGTTGCACTTCAATTGGTATCATTTCACAGGGAATCTGTATGGAGGCTATGATACACTTAATGGGAAATTTTTAACTACCTCAGCTTGTCTGCTTGTAAGCAGTAAAATAAGAAAGAATTTTAATGAATAAGTTTATTACAAATACTAAATGGAGAATTACACATTAGAGTTGATATTCCTACAAAAGTCTAATACTTGTTAGAGAGAGACAAATAATGTCCACATACATGCCTAGCAAGCTCCATAAACCAGACTATAGGCTAACTGAAAAAGGAGCCTCCATCATCAGCCATTGTTAGGAAGAGTCATTATTCATCCCTTTGCAGAATTTGTCGATGCAGACATTGTCAGGTATTAATTTCCATAATGAACTATATAAAATATAAAACCTGTAATGTCACTTAGCTGTAAGAATGGTTCCCATAAAATATTCTCCTATTAATATCTGCCACCAATTGATATGAGGTCAATCAGACACAATCAAAGCCAACCATTCTGACGTCAATCAGTGCTGTTCTCTATTTGCTGCTGTAAGTAGGAAGCTTTTTTTTTTTTTTTTGGTTTTTGTGTATTTTATTATCAATTTTCAGAATTCATCAAGTAAACTATATGGTAATTGATGTCATAATTTGTAAGTTACACATTATCAGAAAAAAATAAATTAGTGACTAGGAGTAAAATAATTTTGCATATTGTAAAAAATGTGCACAGGAAATACGTGAAAGAAATTCTGAAATAGGTTCTTAAAAAGGACACAAATAGTTGTGACAGAAAGAATTTAACCAGCTGCTTATTTGACTTTCATGAAGAATCTGGCTAACTCGAGAACTGTCTCCAGATGTAAACTGAAGTCCTGTCATTATCATATATATATATATGATATGATCATATCATATCATTTTCCTGCCATTATGGTATATATTTCACTTACAGTCAATGGGGGGGAAAAAATAAAACAGGGAGAGTCAGGAAGTCTTCAAATCCCAAAGCAGGAGCCATGAGTTTTAAGTGCTAATTTGTTGCCACTTAATCCTAATAAGTGCTTACACCACATTTCCCCCAAATTGATGGTGACTCATTCTCAAAAATCCCTAAATCTCCATTAGGAAATCTGCTTGATTTCCCCACACCATTTCCATCTTTCTTTCTTCCATTTTCATTTTTTTTAAGACTTTATTTATTCATGAGAGACGCGGGGGTGGGGGCAGAGGCAGAGGGAGAAGCAGGCTCCCCAAGGAGCAGGGAACCTGATGCAGGACTCAATCCCAGGAGCCTGGGATCATGACCTGAGCCAAAGGCAGGTGCCTAACCATCTGAGCCACCTAGGTGCCCCTTTCTTCCATTTTCTTATGCTGTTCTGCAACTGTTCTCTCCTCTACTCTGCTGCCTATTCCAAGATGTGTATAAACAAAATGTCCCAAGCCTCTGAGAGGTTCCTCCTAACACTTGAATCACACAATCCCCTCAGTCTCTTTGATTCATCTGCGGCAATTTCATGATAATGTCTGGAAATGGAGCTCTGTGGCCCGGAGAAAATTTGAGAAGGCAGTGTCTGTCTTTGCACACGCCAGAGTTCCTTTTCTGCCTTTTTACGGTGCTATGCAGTTCTCTCTCTCTGACTCCTTGTTTCTTCTGTCTCGTCTACACTCCCTGCGGTCAAAAGTCACTCCCAGTAGAAAGTCAGTTATCAGTCATTCATTCCTCTATCTGAATTTAACTCAGAGAGATATATATTTCAGGATAATTGAACTCATCACCAATGATATTTTGAAAGGCTTAGCATACAGGTAAGAGATCTAAATGACAAGGAGTAGAAAAGATCTTTTCAGGGAATCCTTTCAGAAACGACATTTTCTATCCACCTGCTCCTGGTGGAAGATATTATGAAATTCACACAATCCTCCCTCCCTTCTTTTCTCTACCCTCTGAGTTGGAATTACAGACTGCCTCCCTCTTTGCTGAGCTTTCACTTGTATATGTCTGTTCATAGCTGACAACTGTCTATCAAGCAAGTTCTGAACTCCTGAGAGACATATCCAGGGGTTGGGAAGAGATTTATTCCAAAGGGATCATGCTCTTTATTAATGTCAATCAGCCAAAATCTGAACACCATCCCTCACTGTGACTGTGCAGATTCCCTACAGGACATGTACCTACAATGCCTTGCTATGTCAGACATTTCAGTCATGGAACTAAGGAAGGAAGGAAGGGAGGGAGGGAGGGAGGGAGAGAGGGAAGGAGGGAGAAAAATAAGGAAAGAAACAAATAGTACTCATATCCTCATAAGCATTTCTTCTAGTACCTAATTATTTGCATCTGATGAGGTGCACACTGGAGGGGGAAAAAGTCAAACATATAGAATGCGCATTTATGAGAAATGTGTTGTTTTTTAAGACTTACTTATTGGGGCACCTGGGTGGCTCAGTGGTTAAGCATCCAACTCTTGGTTTCGGCTCAGGTCATGATCTCAGGGTCATGAGATCGAGCTCCACCCTGGGCTCTGTGCTCAGTGTGGGAGTTGCTTGAGATCCTCTCTCTCCTCCTCCTTCTGTCCCTCCCTGCAACCTGCATGCGTGCTCTCTTTCTAAAATAAATAAATAAATCTTTTTTTTTTTAAGATTTATTTTAGAGAAGGAGGAGGGGCAGAGGGAGAGGGAGAAAGAATCTTAAGCAGACTCTGTGCTGAGCAGGGAGCATGATACCAGGCTGGATCTCACCACCTGGAGATCATGACCTGAGCCGAAAACCAAGAGTTGGACGCTTGACTGAGCCACCCAGGCACCCCAGAAATGTGATGTTCTTTATAAGCTTGAAATATAGATGTGTCACTTTTAAAGTGATGTCCCTACATAGCAGCAAATGAAATAGAAAAGCAAAGCAAAGTAGAGCCATTGGTAAAAATTGTGAACCTAGAGTATCTTCTAAAGAAATAATTAGTCTCTTTGTAATAGTTTAATCTGTATTATAGATATCTAGAAGTCAAATCCATTGTATTATTCATTTCCATTTCCTTAAAGACATGTCACTTGTCAAGGAAATTGCGTAATAAAAATCTCTTTGAAAATATAATTTTTAATGGGGAAACACTGTCTGAATCAGACAGGGCCATCCACTGAATCTCAAATTCTGTCTTTAGCTGTGATCACAGATAATCCACAGGCAAGCACTGTTGTTATTCATTACAACAATCTCAAAATATTGAAATGGAATAATAAACGTTCCTAGCTTATTCTTTAATAGCCCACTTTGGCCCAATTACCCATGCAGTTATCAAAACATGCTTTCACTTTATGTTCAGAACCAACCATAGGTTATTCTATTTACTGAAAATGCTCTCACAAGTCACCTATAATTCAGAGAAGATTTAGATGATACATATCAAAATCACATAAACTGCTTCATAAATTTTTCTAGTACATATATTCAGTCTATATTCATAACCATTCAATATATACTCTAAGTTCAGAAAATATCTTTCCCACCATAGAAGTTTTACAATTTCTAAACTGGTTTGTACTCTATGATGGGAAAGATGAATTTTAAGAGCTAACAGTTTTGATGACCATAGTCAATTGACTTTAGAAATACTGAATAAACCTACATAAGGCAATATTAAAGATTTATAAAATAATTCAATTACTGGAAATAAACATTTATTTTGGTCTATGTTACTTACCTTATTCAAGGCATTCAATCTTTCAGAATAATGTGCATGCCAATTAAGTATACAGAATACCGATCTCCTAAACTACTAGGAATACACAAGGAATCATAGCATAAAATGAGTAAGAGAAGACAATACTGCATTGTTGAGAGTTGATATCTTATTCTGGAAAATACTGTGTTCCCCCTGTGTCCCAGGGTGAATACAATAAAGTCTCTATTCCAGGCTTCGTTTTTCCAAATGTCCAGTTATTTGTTCAATAAATAAATACTGAGCACTTATTTCGTACTTGGCTGAGTGGAGGGATGTGGTTATTTGTCTCAAGGTAATCACCTAGTGTCAGAGAAAATACACACACAGGAAGACCATTCAGCAATAAAATGATGGAAGACATCACGTGATGTGTCCTGATACAGTTATAAAAGCTGTTGATATTTCAAGGGCTAGAAAGCTCCTTCCATCCAGGGAATCAGGGAAGGACTTTTAAACCAACTCTAGGCATACACTCTAAGTAGGATTTCAAGAGCAATGAGAAGCATTTAAGTTAAGGGAATGAAAATGCCAAGGCCTAGACATGGGAAAATACATATATGAAAATATGAGAGATAAGAGCAGGTAAGAACTTTAGAGCTTGATCCCTAGAGGGCCTTAAATGTTATGCTTTTAACAACAGATTTTATTTGAAATGAAATGTAAGACTTTCAAAAAAAGTAAGTAGAACACTGGGAGTTGCCTTCAGGAGGAACACAGAACCAATGCTCCTGGACTAATTCTTCCCCATGATGCCTAGAAGATTGAGTCGAGGATACATTCCTGTATCTATGATGTGCCAAACATACTAGGTACTGGAGGGGCAATGCTTATATTCTAATGATGGAGAAAGACATTAATGAGTAGATAAACATAAGTAAACAATTTAAGCAAGAGATGAGACACGGTCTTAACATTTTAACTGAAAAAAATTCTATGAAGCTTTCAGCTCAGAGTTTGGCATAAAGTCAACAAATTGCTATAAAAATTTCTATATCAATTTACTTGGGTACAAACAATCCATTCCTTTTCTTAATGTTTGTTGTTTCATTACCCAGATCCAGAAAAAAAGTTCTTTGAATACTGTGAAAATGATACATGAAGACAGAAATACTAGCACATAAAGACAGAAAGCAAACTGTGTATGAATGGCACCCAAGTAAAAACTTGGTCCTGCCTTTTCAGTCAAAACAACAACAAAAAGTGAATGATCTTTTTGTCATCAAATAGAGGAAGCAGCCAGCTGATTTTACCCTTCCCCCACACTTCCACAAGATGCTGTATCAGACACAGCATAGTTCGGTCTGCCTTTCTTTGATGGGAGTGATTTCCAGGAAGTTGAGTTGTTGGTATGAACTGAAGAAATTTTCAAATGACAATCAACAACTATTTTTCTCAAATATGGCATTGCCTCTGAAGCCTGTTGACAGTTATCATCTGTCATTTGCCTCATCTCATCTGTGTCCAGGTTGGACTACAACATGCTGAGAGAACACTCTGGGACCATGGAGCCACTCTGGTGAATCTCCGTGAAGAAAGGACGGAGGCGGCCTGACAATGCTCTCGCTGTTCCAGGCTGTTACTGGGCAGAGGCAGCTGTGATTTTTACAGCAGGATACGGAAGTCTAGGAGAGGATCTGTGGTCTTTAAAATGTTTTCTAGGGATTCGGGGAAGCATTAGCTATGGTAAAGTGCTATTTTTATTGAACTTTCTGTTACACTTTGATTAAAAACCAAATATAAACCGAATATAATGAGTGAAAACATTTGAAGCCATTTCCCTGCAGGTAGACTATTAGCTGAGACTTTAGAAAGAGACCATATTGGGACAGAAAAAAAAGTAAATATGGATGAAGTAATACAATCAAAACATCAGGATATTTGTGTATTAGTGGTTCTTTGACTTCAAGATGCACAACAATCACCCCAGAGACACGAATGCAACAGCCTGAGGAATGAGCCACCCAGGAATCTGTACTTTAACAATCACCCCCACAAACCTAGCAATCACCTCACAACTTCTTTTTTTTTTTTAATATTTTATTTATTTATTTGACATAGAGAGAGAGACAGCAAGAGAGGGAACACAAGCAGGGGGAGTGGGAGAGGGAGAAGCAGGCTTCCCACTGAGCAGGGAGCCCAATGCGGGGCTCGATCCCAGGACCCCAGGATCACAACCTGAGCCGAAGGCAAGGCGGACGCTTAAGGACTGAGACACCCAGGTGCCCCACCTCCTAACTTCTTATAGGAGGTCTCCAAAACATACTCTGAGCTCCTGATATATACATAGGGAAAAAATAGTTTAGGGAATTATAGTAAAAACACAATGGTGCTTATGTCAAAATAGTAGGATTATAGATAATTGACATTTGGTATACACCTCTCTATATTTTTATATTATCTTTGAATTTTTTCCAATGGTCATCTGTCATTTGAAAACTTAAAAAAAATAATAAAATAATTTATAAAGTGAAAGTCTTTTTTTTTTCCCCCCAACACACAGACTTTTACATTGGGAACACATAGTGATTACCTTAATATAAATAGAAAATTAAGTCTTTGTGCTTTTTTTTGTCAATAGCAACTATGTCTTACCATTTTCTGTATTCCAAAATTTTGTTTAGTGTAGAACATGATTAAATATTTGAAAGTGACAGGAGAAGATGCATGTATGGCTGGATGAAGGAAAAAAAAACATTTGATGGCTAGATGGAAGAATGGATGGACAGATAATAAAGAGCAATAGATGGAGAAAAGGGATGTGTTAACAAACAGAGGAAGAAGGACCAATAGAAAGACCCAGAGGGCTTGATGGAGAACCATTTATGTGCACAATTCTGGAAGAAATGTAGTAGTTTAAATCTCTGATTTATATCTGTACATACCCTATTTTATTTTAGATTACAGTAGAGATGGAAGACTTGGTCTTTAGAGGCTGCATAACCTATGGAGGAGTCATAAACAGAAATTCCATCAGGCACAGATCTAGGAACTGATCTGGTCCCACTGAATAGGGGAGTCTCACATGACAGAGGAGTGAGAACATGCAGACATCAAACCTAACTGCCTTCCAGAGCACTCATGACAGTATGAAGGATGAATTTTCCATGGTGACACTCTAGTGGAGTGTAACTTTCTGGCTTACTCATATTCTTTGGCGACAGTTAAGAGTCACAAGAGTCTTATTCTTAATTTTCATCAACCATTAAGGAAATTTCAATAATAATAAATACAAGAATTTTCTGTCATGTTCAGCTCTACCATTCATTCTATCTGGGAACATCAGAGAAGCACTTCACTTATTAGAACTACAGAACTCTATCTCTAAATGGAGAGCTAGAAGATGTCAGATAATTTTTGTGAATTTTTAGGGGGCTGAGCCTCAGGAATAATTGAAATGTTTCACAAGCACTTCAGGTGACTGGAAGGTTATGTGTTGATAAGTAATAAAAAGGATGACTCTTCAGTCTACTTTGAGCTCTTAAATTATATGCCTTTTCCTTTTCTGGGAGGAAACTAGTTGTGTCAAGGAATGTAAGAAACTCAGTTTACACATTTCCACATGAGGTTACCATCTAGCCAAAGATCAAAGAGGATTTCTCATCCAATTTGCAATCATCCTGGATAGTTTAAAAATACTTTAGAACATTCATACACAACTTCTGATCTCCTTTAGCTCTATGAAGCTGAATGAAGAAGGTGAAACTAAGGTACAAGTCAGGTCACACACAGAATGAGAGACTCACTAAACTCCCTGAGAGATTTTCAGATTATGGAGAATTTTCAGAAAGATCACAGGTATTTCTAACACATTTGGAAGATTAAATTTTTTTTAAAGATTTTATTTATTTGAGACAGAGAGAGAGAGCACAAGTAGGGAGAACGGCAGGCAGAGGGAGAAGCAGGCTCACTGAGCAGGAGCCCAATGTGGCACTCCATCCCAGGACCCTGGGATCATGACCTGAGCCAAAGGCAGACGCTTAACCAACTGAGCCACCCAGGCATCCTTGGAAAACTAAATTTTCAAAGTTGTTTCATCACAATGAACCACTGACTTTTTCAAGTGCATATTTCTTAGACCTTTGCTCATTTGATGGTAAATTTTGTGTATCAACCTGACTACCCTAGGGGTACTCAAATTAAACATTATTTCTTAGAGTGTCTATAGGGACGGCATTTCCAGATAAGACTAGCATTTGAATCAGTAGATGGTCATCCTTAATGAATTATTAAGGGCCTGATTAGAACAAAAGGCTGAGGAAGGAAGAACCCCTAATGCTCCTTGCTTGCCTGCTTGAGCCGGAACATCAATCTTTTTCCTGCCTTTGGACTGGAATTTATACCACTGGTTTCCCTGGTTCTCAGGTTTTCAGACTTGCACTAAAATTATACCTCTGGCTTTCCTGGGTCTCTGACTTGTAGACCAGGGATTGTGAAACTTCTCAGCTTTCCTAATCACATGAGCCAATTTCTCATAATGAATGAATGAGTGAGTGAGTGAATGAATGAATAACTTACTGGTTCTGCTTCTCTGGAGAAACTTCACGAATACTGTCATCATCCACCATTACCTCTTAGAATCCCCATCTCCCCTGTCCACCTGGCAAGTCCCTACACATATACTTTAAGACTCAATTTGATGTGCAGCTTCTCTCTGAACTCTGGGTAAAGAAAGCATGATCGTTCCATTCCCTAAATTCCCACAGTCCTTTACATATGCCTTCACCAGAGCACTTGCTATGTTTTATTATACCTATTGGTTTAAATATCACATCGCCCACCTATAGTACTTAGAATGAATGAGAAGAAAAAGAAAGGTAAGGCAAGAGTAGAAGAAACAAAAGGACGCTGCCAGGAACATCCCAAGATGGCATGCCATTTATTTACTTCAGTTATAAATGTTGAAAAGGGGGCGCCTGGGTGGCTCAGATGGTTAAGCATCTGCCTTCGGCTCAGGTCATGATCCCAGGGTCCTGGGATCGAGTCCCATATCGGGCTCCCGGCTCAGCGGGGAGCCTGCTTCTCCCTCTGACCCTCTCCCCTCTCATGCTGTTTCCCTCGCGCTCGCTCTCTAAAAAATAAATAAAATCTTTAAAAAAAATAAATAAATGTTGAAAAGGCTGAGAGACCTTACATTTAACTTGTTGAAACAACCAAGACACCATTCAAGATCGAGTGTTTAATAAATACTTTGATGATGTTGATGTGGATCAAAACACTTCCCACACTTTTGTTTGCTTTGAACACAAGAAATACAGAGAAAGAATAAAAAATATCTTTGGCCAAAAACAATTTAGCATATTTGAAATTACTTATTTCAAAGTGTAGACCTAGTAAGGAGAATTTAAACTAGGTGCTTTAAAATGGTGTCATTTTATGATTTGGCAACTACATCCTGACTATCGAATCTTCCCCAGTCGCCTCTTAATTTCAATGGCCTTTCCTAGTTATTCTGAGAGCAGAAAAGGATGCAGCTCAGTACACCCAAAAGCAAAAAAGTAACTGAAAAAATAACAGGGTAGAAGTCTCCACAGGAGCAAAGATCCCTGAGCGGCAGCCCTGTCTGAAGAGAACAAAGTCAGGGAGTAATCCAGACAAGGACCCGCCTAAGAAATGGGTCAGGTTCTACATCGTCGAGATCATGGAATCTGCAGGAGAATAAAAATTGATGCTAAATGGAAACTCTGACACACAGAATAGGCAAGATAATGAAAAGTCAGTGGAGAATTCCACACCGAGGCCTCAAGTATTTTCTGTCAATGGGTCAAAGTAAAAAGAGCATTTCAGAGGAGGCTGTTTGCAAATGAGAACACAGAGCAGAAAAAATCCTTTAGGTGCCCTGGAAGAAAGTTCCTATTAAGCTCCTTCTTCTAAAGGTGAGCTGGCTAAACCACTATAAAAGAGTAGGAATGGGACCCAAAACCTATAATTTATTCATTACCTTAGAAAGAGGCTTGCCCCCCCCCCCCCGTGATCTTCCACTGTACAGATGGGGGAAACGAAGACCCAGAGATTTATTAACTTGTCTAAGTTGACAGAGCCAATAAGGAAAATTTCTAGGATTCAAACTCACATATAAAAGCTACAAAATTCATCAACCCATGCTGAAAGAAGAAGCCAAACTCACATCAATTTTGTATTCACATAAAATGAACCCTTGGTTAAATTTTATTAGCATTTCCTTCATTCAGCATTACCTACATATAACATCATAAACTTTAAGCCTGCTGGAAAATGTAATAAAGAAGAGAAGTTTTATCAAATTTTAAATATTAAAAAGGAAGAAAAAATTACTTTGATTTTTGATAAGTTATGAATTTATTGCAAGTCAAAATCCTGCCACAGGATTAGGAACTAATTTAGCCTTTCAGAATATCTGACCTTTAGTTAACTCATAAAGGTAAGCAAAAAATTAAGTAGGAATGCCATAACACATCAAAACGTGTTATAAAAACTGAACCAAATATGGTGTCTTGGTAAAATACCTACTTGTGTAGAAATCTAAAATATGAACTTCTGCATCTTTTAGTTTTATCTTCATCCCTACTATATTCGAAACGTGCTAGCCTTATTTCTGTCCCATGAGTACATCAAGCTCACTCCCACTTAAGAATCTTCTCATTTATTGCACTTTTTGTCTGTCCTGTCTCAACTTAAATGCTACATCTCATCTTCAACATTACTTTTACTGAACAGCTTAGCTAAAGTAGCACCCTCTCCCTACCTGTCCAAACTCTATAAGCATATGAAATTAAATTATTCAATTATTTTTATATGTGTATTTTCTTCTTCCGGACACTAACATGCAAGCTCCATGAGGGAGCGTATTTATTTCCATATGACCAGAACCTGGAACCATGCATGACACATATTTATGAACTGACTGACAAAATATTAAAGTTGCCATGTGCAAGAGGATTCTATTTTTGCTGTCCTGTGATAACTAAAGGTTCTGGAAGCCTTGAAACATATTATAAGTGGTTTCCTATTATCTTACTTTTACATATAAACAGGACTAAAAGCAGATCAGAGAGCAGCCATGTACATCTGAGAAAATAGTCAAGTGTGAAAGATCTTTAGTAGCTCAAAAGAAATTATAGTTTTCATCTTGTGTCTTCTGTTACACCATTAAAGAACAGAGCATGGTATAGGTTCATAAACCAATCAAAAGCAGCAAGTTGAATCAAGGAGAGAAACAAGACAAAAACTGGGTCTAGTTTAGCACTAAGTTTGGGATCTTGGATGAAGCAAGCAAGGCAAATAAAAATTAAAATCAGAAACAAGGGAACTACAGCTCTAGTTTATCAAATCAAGATCAGATACACAGATGTGAGAGTCAAACCCATACTCAGGTCCAGAAAGGCAAACACCCATGGGCAAAATGGGTGAAACACATAAGAATGATTTCACTAGGTAGGGTTCCTGCTATAACCTGAGGGTAGCATAACTGTTTAAGGCCACTTGATCAATTTGAAGTAGCTACTGTCTTTCCTCACCATCTCACTTCCTCTTCCGTATCCACTCCTCTGCCTATTCTAGTTTTATTCATCCTTCATTTCCCATTTTATTCAAGTCCTATATTTGATATTAAACATCCAGTAAATCCAACCCCTAGATTTCTTTCCTTCCTGAATACCTATTACTATGTCTATAGTTAGTACCATCATGTTTGCCATTTAATTATTCTCGGAATAAGAAACTCCCTGGATTTTTTTCCAGAAAAGCTTCTTAGGATAGGAACGATTTTCTTTTCTATATCTTCCTATAGGGACATAACAAAAAAATGTTGATGAGAGAATTCGCTCACGTTTCCTATAAACAGAAGTATTCCTACTATCTATAAGTGTGCACAAAAATCATGGAACTCTTCCCACCTTTGGAAATGCCAAGGACAGGTGGGTTCAAGGTAGCAACACTTAAAACTCAAGTAGATCAAAATATACCAAAAAAAAAAAAAAAAGCAAAGCTAACTCTGCAAGAGCTTCAGACACTGGGAAGTGAGAGAAGGGTCATTGTAAAGAGAAAGAAAAAAAAGGCTCACAATTTTAAGATAACTAAAAAAAGGTCTTTAAGAAAGTTTAATGTGAGAGTGGGTGGAAAAGGAAGTTGAATGAAAGTTTTAAATACAGGTCAAATATCTACTATGATTGGAAACTAGGTAAGATATTAACATACGGAAAGGAAGTAGTTCATGATATTACAGAGGGTTTTATAGTCTAGTAGGAAAGAACAGCAAATGAAAGAAGAAATCACATTTTTAAAATAGGATAGTTAATTTTATCAATTACCCAGTTTTAGTCCTTAAACCTACTTGCATTTAATATTTGGCTATTAAAGTGAAAGAGAAAACTTTATAATGCATGGAATCAAAGTGAAGAAAGTTAGCAAGAAAATGCAAGAACACATTGCTTTCATAGCAAGCCATGAGTTGCTCTCAATAAAGATGATGTATGACTAACCTGGAATCAATATGAATGCAGATAAAACTTACTCTTTCCACTGGGCTATTCTATTACTGATACATACCTTGCTGAATATTTATCATTTGAATGCAGAATACTGTTTTGCCAGTGCTCAATGTACAAACAATAAATACAAACATTGCCTCCCTCGCTATTTTTCTCTTACTCTTGCTCTGGCTTTTCCAGGACGAGGATAAATGAATAGTAAAGACCTACCTCACAGTTCACGAAACATGGTAAAGGAAGCATAAATCCCCAAGATAGCATTGCTAACAATCTCTAAAAGAAGTAAATGGCCCATGGATCCTTTAAATGTTCCAGGTACAGCAGTTGAATGAATATGAGTCATACATTAAGTGGGATCATTTGGAAGGATGAATGGATCTTTAAGGTGAAAGGGTTTCTTGTCCAAAGCTGACAGAGGTATGCAAATATCTTTGCCTTTCACATTTTGCAATATGAATATAGTCGTGAATGTGTCACAGCTCATTTCAATGTGGCCCCTAGCCATTTACAAAATGAAATCCTCAAAATCAACCCTCTCCTCAAGGGTCATGAAGCAAATTGACTTTGCATTGGTGGTCCCAGTAAAGCCAGAGGTTTTGTTTTTTGTTGCTGTTGTTGTTGTTAGATATTTTAGTAGCAGAACTGGAGGCAATAGAAATATAAAACTGAAGTAGTAAATTCTGTAAGTCAATATCAAGCACTACAAATGCCTTTTCTTGAACAAAGATGGAGCCATAGCTTCTGTCCTCCCAGAATCCTTCTTTACCCTTTCTACAAACAACATCTAATGAATCTCTGAGTCCTGTATCTTTCATACCTCCACATTACCTTTGAAACTCATCTGTTTATCTCTTTCACTGTTGTCACTGCCCTGCTTCATAGGACCAGTCTCTGTGCCCCAAAAGACACTTAGTAGGATTTCCTGTCTCAAGACTTGCTCCTTCTTGAATATTTTCCCCATTATCAGCACAGTATTTTTGCCCTCTGATCATTTCATTCTACAGTTCAAAAACTCTTTGAAGTATTGCCTATTGTCTTGTGGAAAGTCCAGACTCCTCAACATGACATTAAAAAGGCCCTTAAAATTGTAATCCTAATTACTCTTCAAATTCATGTCTACCATTACTACTCTGTCATAATCAGTCCAAGATTATTGCAAATGCTTTGTTTATCCTTCTCATCCTTCTCCCCTTGAACACCCCCTCTCCACCCTACTCCATATCAATCTTTCAAAAGATCCCAACTTAGGGCGCCTGGGTGGCTCAGTCGGTTAAGCGACTGCCTTCGGCTCAGGTCATGATCCCAGGGTCCTGGGATCGAGTCCTGCATCGGGATCCCTGCTCTGCGTGGAGCCTGCTTCTCCCTCTCCCAATCCCCCTGCTTGTGTTCCCTCTCTCGCTGTGTCTCTCTCTGTCAAATAAAAAAATAAATAAATAAAATCTAAAAAAAAAAAAAAAAGATCCCAACTTAGAATTTCCAATAGAGCCAGGTAATACCCGTCTTGTTCATTGTGGCATGCTCAACACTAAGTAGCGCCTGGGTCAATATATTTTGTTGAACTGAACTGGGCTACGGCAAGCCAAGATGGATAAACTCTGATTCTGGGATTTTAGGGCAAAGATCAGAGAAGGAAAAAATAATTTTAAATCTCTACAGTAACCTTATCTGAAGCATTGGATTCTACCCATATTTGAAGCATCTCTGCACAGTTCAAAACATACATTTCTGATGTCTTCCCTGACACCTCGATACAAGGTAATTTTTCCTTCCTCTGAACTATGATGAATATACTTTACATGGCATTCAGCTTCTCCAGGATCATTTCAAGTCATGTCAGGTCACTTGTGAAGCATTTATTTGATCAATCAAACAAGAAGAAAGTCATCTTGGATTTGTTTTTATCTGAGGCCATGACTTATGTGACAAACCTGAGTCTGACTGACCTCCTACTCTCTGAGAACAGTGTCATATAGTCTGTGAGGAATGTAAACTTACTGCAGAAGTCAGAAAGTGTTTCTCAATTCTTGCTACATATTCAGATGAAGTAGGAAGCTCTGAGTTCCTTGCTAGACCAACTGAATTCAAATCCTTAAATATGGGGTCTAGATTATTTTTTCAAATGATCTCTAAGAATTCTGGGAAGTCTGCAAACCATTGGGTTAGAATGATGGGTCAGTAAATTGTTTGTAAAAAGGGTCAAATAGTAAATATTTTAGGCCATATGGTATCTGTTACAACTGCTCAACCATACTGTTACAGCTTATATGCATAGACAATACACAAACTAATGATAGTATACATGTTCCAATAAAACTTTCTTTACAAAAACATGCAGTGGACTGGATTTAGCATACAAGTCATAGTTGTCAACCTCTGAATTAGAAAATTCTATATCTTCTCCCCAGCTAAATAACTATTTTATTGTTTTATTTCCCATTTTGTTACTGATAAGACATATGCCTATTTCATTAAAAAAATAATAGCCAAAAATAAAGCCTACTAAAATTTGACAGAGAAATTTTGTAATATGAGTAAGAGCCATCATGGAGAACGTTCTACTTATAAATGTATTTGTAACTTATGAAAATATGCTAAACTACTTTACATTTTCATAGCATCTTTCATTCAAAGCAACTACAGACTCTTTACATTTACCCTAATTATTTATTGGGAAAGAAAATTAAAAGGAATACTGGTGTTCTCACCTTTATTTATGTATTCCAAATGACAACAGTAAAACACAGCTGTTTCTGGGGTGGAGACAGCAGTGAAAGCTCAAGCAGAACTGAAACAGCCTATTACCTGCAAAATCACGTCTAGACAGACGTCTTAGAAGACTGATTTCAGCAACACCAATGGACTGTGCACTACATTGTTGTATGACAGCCCAGGTTCATAAAGTTTTATAGTGCAGATGAAGAAAAACATGAAATAATGCTGCAGATGGGATATACAGAAATTCCATTTGCCTACACACTTTTACTGTGTTTAAGAGAGAAATCCAAGATTGGTTTCTAGGACTGAAATTTTAATGATGACTGCTAATGATCTGCACAGGTTGCAAAGAGGTCAACCCAAGGTAACCATGATGTAAAATAATCACTTTGTATACTTATTTTGATGATAACCAGTCATTTGCAACTTTTGAAAACTGCACAATAAGGCTCAACAACGTCAGATGTCATCTGACTTCTTTCTGTCAGGACTGGAACAAACATTACTCCACTGAATGCAACTTGACATAAGGAGTCTGTAAAGACAGGTGACCACTGGACTGCTTTTATTTTTTATTTATTTTTTAAGATTTTATTTTATATTTTTTATTTATTTTTTATTTATTTTTTAAGATTTTAGTTATTTATTTGAGAGAGAGAGACAAAGATAGCGACAGAGAGCACGAGCGAGAAGAGCAAGCATGAGTGGGGAGGAGAGGGAGAAGCAGGCTCCCCGCTGAGAAGGGAGCCCAATGTGGGGCTCGATCCCAGGATCCCGGGATCATGACCTGAGCCCAAGGCAGAGGCTTAACTGACTGCACCACCCAGGTGCCCCTGGACTGCTTTTAAAGAAGCAACTTTAAAATAATGTATATCCATATGTGTGGGCTACAACAACTGGGGTACTTCTTATGAGAGATTCCTGAGTCTCACCCAGATCTGCGAGACTGTCAAGTGATTCCCTAGTGAATATTGTACATCAAAAGTTAAGAATTACAGCTTTCTAAGACAGTATACTATTGTGCGAAGAAACTCAGTCAAACACCTGGATTCTAATTCTTGATCTGTTATTAACTACCTGAGGAGACGTAGAGAAGTCATTTAACCTTATCTCTGAGAAATTTATGAATTCTACCCTATTGTTTTACAGAACATAGATAGGCCTGTATTTATAGCCAGAATGAGTTGCAGTTAATAAGGCCTCTGAGTGGCTGGTGGGAAAACTAGGAAAGAATGAAAGTTTGCTTTCATTCAGGTTATGATTTGTATTTTATTTTTTCAGCTGAAGAGGTTGAACTATTTCACTTTCCCCTTTGCTTGCCAATGTACACCACAAGGAGTTAAATTACCTTGTAGCCTAATCACAGCATAAAGTTTTATTCCAGGAAATACCAATTTTAAAAAACTTAGAATAATTTAAAAGCAATTAAAGTGGTCTCTTATATGTATTAATAAAGAAAATTAATACATGGTAAAATTTCATGAAATTCATATTCTTCTATCTATATCAAACCTATAGTAAATGATACTTAGCAACTTCGTAGCTACCTGCTCAACTGCAATGTTTCTCATCAACCTGGATTTATTATTCAAAGAAGTTATAGTAGCAGATACAATAAGAAATACTTCTTCCTCAAAAAATGAGATAAACACTAATAATTTGATATCTTTCTTGTCCCATGAGAATGTCAAATTTGAATTCTTACAACGACAACTGCTACTTACTTTAAATCAGTTCTTCTGGGAGATTACCTTTGTAATTTTAAGAAATATACTCAAGCTATTTTTTCTTTAGTTATTAGACTGAGACACTATCCATTTATCATTCCCTAGTACAGAAAGTAGGTAGATGGGAATTCCTAAACTTCCTTCCCACAATCTACTGATTTTCATTTATTTTGTCCACATTTTCAAGGTTTATAAATTTGTATTCAGTTTTTTAACCATAATTCTCATTTTTACTTGGCATTAGTTTTGTTTTACACAGGCTCAGTGCTCACTATCAGCCCATTTATAACCCACCTTCATCATTCCTAAACCCTTCACTTTCGTCATCTCTGGACTTCATTATCAAACAAATAAGATATGTTCTTTTAATCAATTGGAATATAGACCCACCTTGAAATTTACAGTCCTGGTGATATGAAACAGTGGGAGAAACAGAGAACTAGAGACACTTTATTGAACAATGAATAGTGCCTGAAGGGAGCCTAGAGCAATAATCAGTATCTACCTTAACAAAAAGTTCCCTTCTCTTCTACCCTTGCAACTGCTATCAATGTAGTGGAGGTGGCTGAGGAGTTGGAGAAGGTTCACAAGTGATGTAATTCAATGGGTTATAGAGAAGATAGAGAAGGGAAAGGAAAAAAATGACAATGAAATTTAGAAAAGTAAGCATGGCACCAGATAACTTAAAAGCAATATTGGATGCTAAAAGACAGTGAGACCAAGCATCCAAAATTGAGAGGAAAAATAATTTTCAATCCAGAATATTCCATCCAGCTAAACTTATCAGCCAAGCATACAGGGAAAATAAAAACATTTTCACATAAACAAATAGCGTTTAACTGTGGCCAAATGCCCTAGTAATAAAATAAAACAAGAAAGCATTAAGCAGACCTTGAATGCTGATATAGTCCTTCCTACCAAGCAAATGGAATAAAAAGCAGCAAGCATCCAGTTCATAGTATTTATGATCTTGATGTTTGTCCACTATGTGCAGGGTATAGTGACCACAGAATTTTGAGCACAATTTGGTCTACAAACTCATTTATACCTCACCTATTTTTACAATATTGTTTACTGGTTTAGTATAAATCAAAGTAAAAGTAATTTGAGCTGAATCCAAGTAATCTTTCTCTCCAGTCTTAAGCCTAGATAAGCCCTAAGATGTGGCCTAATTCAGAAAGCCTCAAAATATTAACTTCCTTTCCAGAAAGCTAAAGAATGTTTCCAACCAAATGAAGGAATAAGCCAAGAAATAGGATGAAATAAGAATCAGGAAATGGGATATCTAACAGAGGAAAGAGATTAAAGCAAACAACAAGATGACATTTGTGCATTGCTTCTAGAAAGGAATTCTTCCAGATTGGAGCAGATGGGTAGAGATTGGGAGACGAGGTTTTCCAAGAAAGTGAAATGGAACTGATAGATTAATAAGTTGGAGTGTTTAGAAATATGATCATTGGTATTTATTAGACTGCATTGGAAATTTTGGAAAAAAAAAGTTTTGATCATAGGTATATACAAAACTCAGTAAATGGAAAAAGTAGAGAATTATTAAAGAAAAAAATGAATGGTTGAGTGGGATGACCAGAAGTGATAAGCTCAATCACTGTAAAAGTGATGACACCTCAACATAACTGAACAGTTTGTCTCTGAAGTGATACAATGTGAAGAGCATGGTATTTTAAGTTATATATTCACATATTTGAAATATATTTCCAGCATGAAATAGTTGTGTAAGCTCGAACACCTTGTTTAACTTCTCTGAGCCCCAATGTCCTGACAAGAAAAATGTATCATGAAATTATGGAAAAGATAAAAAAAAATTCATGTGTGTAGAGCAACTGGCTATTTCCAGGCAGTCAATACTTTAAAAATGTTAATTCCTTTCCCTTTGAGGACTACCACTAGGTTTTTAAAGTCAAACTATATATTCTATAAATTCTTTGGTATTTTAAATTATTCACAAAAATAAAAAGTTCAAGAGAATCATTTAATACTGGTCAGAGAGAATCTCTTGGAGTTGTCATTGGTATAATCATTTGAGTATGATGGAGCATGACCTGTTTTTTGCTGTTGTTTTGGGTTTCTTTAGTTTCGGTCTTGATTTTGGTTTTGGTTTCAGTTTTTTTCTACAGACAGAGTAACCAAAATGTAGAGGAAGCTAAATTCTTTGGTAAAGGAAAAGACACATTAATATGAATGATATCTTTTCCAAAGTTAGTTATTTATTTAAAAATATGGAAAACTTTTGGTGATAATAGAATTAAAAGTAGTGTCCACAGAAACAGCTTTCCATGTACCATGAACTCAGCTGCCTCCTTCTTTCTGATACTGCACCTGTTCCTTAGAGAAGGATAAATCAATAGTTAAACATATGTTAAATAAAGATAGAAAATGCTTTCAAAAGTTATGTGTGTATTAGTACTATATATAATTTACAGATTTTTCAGCTTACTAGACTCTTATAAACTTACATACTTTAAATAAGGAAAGCATGTTAATCAAGTCATACCAGCCTTTTCATCTTAAATATTTTTAATTTCTCTAAAATGATATTATTTTCATAAAGTATGAGAATTTTTTTTCATTCTGCCATAGGAAAGACAGTATGAGCAAAACTTTTCCAACACAATAAAGCAATCAGTATTACAATAAATTAAGCTCTTGAAAGCATCTAATTTATGAATTAAAACTCTGGATCAAAGAAAAGTTTCTTTAAAGAAAATACTCCTGATTTTTATTCTATTGTAACTCTATAATATTTTAGAAACCTATTATTGTTGTTTTTAATTAATGTAAAACTTAACCTTTTTTTTTGGTTAAAACTGCAATTACCTAATATGAACTCAGGAGAGTTCCCAGCATTGACTTGACATCATTACAGAGTGGAAGAAAATAAAAAAAACAATGAATTCTTGATTTATTCCCAGAAAACAGTAAAGTTTCCTCATTAATTCAAATGCTATCAATGATGTAATTCCGTATACGATTTTTTCAGTTAAATTTATTATCTGAAGGGAAAGTGATAATGTTTATGGGCCATATTGGCTACGGAAACATTTTTCATTAGAAATCAATTGTCTCTTCTGTTAGAATCTATGGTTATAGATGAGCAAAACAAGTGTTAGCAAATTAGAAGCATGATCTAAAGTATGATCTGTGCCTCAGAATTATACCTTTTCCCTAATTGTTCAAGGATCTTCTGTCATGGGAAAGCAAACTTCTAGGATAGCTCCAGAAAATGTGTTTGCCACTGTATAGGTCTTTAGGGAAAATTAGAAAGCACCTTTCTGTGACTTTCTGGTAGGAACTGTTCATTATAACCAGAAAGAATGACAGTCTTTTCTTCAACCTAATGATGTTACATTTTATGAGATTTCAAGTCAATGGAATTATCTTTGATGCCAGATGTTACTTATGAAGCAATGGGTGATCTATCTTAATCACAGATTAGTCATCTATGAAAGTATGATATCTTTCCAATGATGTTCCCCATAATAAGAAGACACTGAGAAATAAATGAAATCCAAGATAAATAGCCACCCTGAATCAGAATCTACATTCATTAACACATTAAGAGAAAAGGATGGAAAAAAAACACAGGCAGGAATATAGGTGGTGAATTTTAGCTGGGTCCACTCCCCAGCAAGAAGCACATATACAGCACCTCCAATACATGAATTCCTGAATGTTTAATATCCTACAATGTTATTGCCACAAAATAAAGCGATTCGTTTATCAGAAGTCTCTTTGCCTCCTTCACAGTGCGAAATTCTCTCATTTATTGAACCCACTTTAACATTTTCCAAAGCAAAACATAAAACAGGCCAAAAAGCAGCAGAAACACAAGCAGTCCCCAATTTATGAGGAATGGGGACCCAAGTTTATTTATACATCAGTGATTTGGAAGCACTAATATGTTTATTCTGCATACACAATGATCACATTCCCAAACTGGCTCATAAAACCCTAATTCCCAAATGAAGTTTCATAATTATTACCTTTTGCACTTTTATTAAGGAATTATGGAGAGTAACCACTTCATCCTCTAAGTTTCCAGTATGTATTTGTTTTGATCACTTTTAGAATACTTTCCCCATACTGGCTCCTCCCTGTTTGTGTACATGCCATCTTTCCTTCTACAGTGAAATGTCTTACAATATTCCAGGGCAGGTGAAACTGAAAAATACTTTTTGAACAAAAAAAGCTGCTGAATTAGTTATACACAGGATGAACCCAAAATGATCTTTGAGAAGATCTTTTTGACCTTTAAACTCCTAATTAGCCTCCAGATTAAGGAGTTAATTAGACAAGCAGCTATTTCCTCAGGGAAGTGTAAAACAAGACTCTGTGTGGTCTGATAAAATCTGCCTCTTGCAAACATTTTGACTCAGATTTGGTTCTTAAGGGTAGTTTATATAGGGGTCAAGGTGACTTTGGGAAAAGGAATCACATCTTTGACACTAATTTCCAAGTTAATATTAGATCTGATGGATTGAGATGGTCTCCAGAGAGGACTGCTAATGGGAAAAAGAAACACAAGTCTCCAAACGAAACCATAACAGAAGAAAGGGGAATTCAGGCCTGGGACTCGGCTCAACACCGAAGCTAAGTAGTTGATAAAGGCCAATTCCATCCCCCCCTGACAAAGTGGTCAGTGTTCGGGAACTACACATTAGTAAAAGTTTCATATACTTCAGAACCCAACAGGCTGTAACTATTCAGGTCTGTGCAGTGATTTGAACCTCAAGGTATTTTTGTTTTGTTTTGTTTTGTTGTTTTGTTTTGTTTTTGAATCACAGAGTAGACAAGGTTGTCTTTATCTATAAAGTTTAAGTTTCAACCATGTTAGAAGCAAAGGTCCACCTAATATTTGAAAGCAGCACTGACTTCTTTTGACTGAATAAGTAACTTGTTTGTTTGGACAACTTGAAAGAGGAAACCTTCAAAAAGGAGGTGAGAGATTCTTCTATCAGGTCAAAAGTATATGCCAAATCACTGGGGCAGGGAGGAAGAGAGAGAAATGTAATAAAATTCTGGTGCCATACCTTAACTGATATTTTTTTATTCAATTAGTATTTGCTCTTATAATTCTACTTTTTTAACTTTTTTATTTTTAAAGATTTATTTGAGAGACAGAGAGAGAGAGAGAGAGAGAGGGCGAGTTGGGGGAGAGGCAGAGGGAGAGAGAGAATCTCAGGCAGACTCCCCCATGAGCCTGGTGCCCAACATGGGGTCCGATCCCATGACCCTGTGATCATGACCTGAGCCGAAACCAAGAGTCAGACACTTAACTGACTGAGCCACCCAAGCACCCATAATTCTACTTTTTTCACTTTTTTCATTAAATGTTGCTATTTAAAAAACAAGTTAAATTAAATTTGATTTGCAGAGATTCAGACTGAGAAAGTTAATTTTAAAGAGACTTTATTTGATGGTAATAGTGATTTATTTTGACGTTTTGTTGCATTCTAGAACTCACAGTTGTTTTTTTCCCCCTCACTGGTGTATTTTCAATACTATCACTACATTTACTCCTAACCACTTGGGCAGGGGCATTATAACTCTCATATGACTCTCATATGGAACTCTCAAATTAGAGATGATTTTCCTGAAGTAAGTCATTAGGGGCTAAAGTTCGGGGTCAGAGGAAGGAAAATGAAGGTACAAATCTACGTGTACATGTAAGAAAGAAATGTTTGGAACAAAACATTTTGCAAGTGAAAGAGGAGTTGGCAGTATGTAAAACAGCGCAACAGATTCCTCAAGAATGAATGATTACTAGCTTTCCCACACATGGCTGTGGTGACTGGTATTTTTACACCAACCTTCCCACTGAGAACATTTGGAGAAGCTAAATATAATATTTTAAAATGAGTTTGAAGACATCAAACTCATCAAAGTATCTATCGCAGCAGAATTTAGGACCAGCTATCACAGCAGCAGAATTTAGGACCCAAAATCCCAGGGGAAAAAGAAGCAAGGAAGACTAGTATTTGGCATTGCTTTTCCCCAGTAAGCATGTGCTGATTCATAAGCTGTGGCCTGTGTCAAAATTGCAGAAAGCAGTAGCCACGGACCTAAGCGGACGTGGGGCAATCCCATGAGAGGATGAATGACACTGGGGTTCAGGAGGCACCAAGGAGGACTACCTGGTCAACACCTCCAAGCTCTCTGTTGGGATTCCTGAATGATTGTTGATACAGAGCTAATTGAATAGTTCTGCCTTTAGAAAACCTGAAATAAGGTTATCTGCATCTTCCATAATAGTTTGCCCCAAGCAACAATGAGTTTTCCCTGGAGGAACAGAAGATCATTCAGAGCCATAAACACCACCAAAACTTATTGATCACAATGTCCAACATTTGACAAAAATTACCCATCATATCAGGCAATAAAACCAAAATACTAAAAAGAAAAAAGTAAAGAAAAAAGAGATAATAGAAACATTCCCACAGAAGAGACAGATATTAGAACTATTAATTATAGAATTTTAAATATATGTTAACATATTCAAGAAAATAAAATACAAGTTGGAAAATCAGCAGAAATGTAGAGTCTATAAAAAAGAAAAAAATGGGGGGGGCGGAGCAAGATGGCGGAGGAGTAGGAGACCTGGATTTCGTCTCCTCTCTGGAATTCAGCTGGATAGGGATCAAACCATTCTGAACACCTACAAACTCAACAGGAGATCGAAGAAAAGAAGAGCAACAACTCTCTCATCAGAAAAGCGACCACTTTCTGGAAGGTAGGACGTGCGGAGAAGTGAATCCGAGGCGATATTCGGGAGGATAGACAGCGGGGGAGGGGCCTCCGTCGGCCGCTTCTGGCAAGTGATAGAGCCGCGGAGCACAAAATCGGAACTTTTAGAAGTCGGCTCCTCCGAGAGACGTCACTCTGGTGGCTAAGCAGGGGGTGGAACCCTCCGGGACAGTGTGGTCTCAGGACCCTCGGGGTCACAGAAAGATCGGGGGTGCCTGAGTGTGGCAGAGCTCCCAGGTATCGGAGCAGGGAAGCCGGCTGCAGAGGCGGAGCCCAGGTGTGGGCTCTCAGCTCGGGGTTGCCATAAACCGTGATCCGCGGCACAGTTGGGCCACTGCTCCTCCAACAGGGACCCAACAAGCGGCAGATCCAGGGAGACTCACCTTCCTCCCCCGGGAGGAGCTGCGCGGGAGTGCACCGCAGGGATCTGCTGGGTTTGGAGACTCCACCCGGGGTCGGGTGCCAGAGATAGAAACGCGCGGTCACAGGCCGGGTGAGCACGGAGTGCGGCTGGAGACCGGGGGGACGGGAGTGACTGACGGCTTTTCTCTGGGGGCTCACTGAGAAGCGGGGCCCCGAGTTCTCGGCTCCTCCGCGGCGGAGATTGGAGACCGCCATTTTCGCTCTCTGCCTCCAAAGCTGTACGGAAAGCTCGCAGGGAACAAAAGGCCCGGAGAGCAAAGCCCAGCAGATTACTTAGCTGAGAGGGGGCAAGGGCGGGGCAATTCTGCCTCCAGCAAAGACATTTGGAAACCACGGCAACAGGCCCCTCCCCAGAAGATCAGCGAGAACAGCCAGCCAAGACCAAGTTTACCCACCAATGAGAATGGCAGAACTCCAGCTCTAGGGGACTACTGCACATAGAATTCATGGCTTTTTTACCATGATTCTGTAGTCTTTCAAAGTTAATTTTTTTTTAACTGTCTTTTTTTCTTTTTTTTTCTTTTTGAATTTTTCTTTTTCCCTTTTTCAACCAACATCTTATCAATCCCTTTTTTTAAAAAAAAACATTTTTATTTTTCATTTTTAGAGTCATATTCTATCCCTTCATAGTAGTTACCCGTATTTTTGGCTTATATATATAAGTTGTTCTCTCTTTAAAATTTTGAGATAGTTTCTTCTAACAGATCAAAATATACCCTAAATCTCTAGTATATGGTGTTTTCTATTCCCCTGCCTGATCACATCCTCTCCCTTTTTTTTCCTTTTTTTAAATCCTCTTCTTTCTTTTTTCAAACAACTTCTTATCAATTCCTTTTATAAAATTTTCTATAATTTCCATCTTTACAGTCATATTCCATCCCTTCATCATATCAACCCTTATTTTTGTACATATATAAGTTTTTCTTTCTTTAAAATTTTGGGAGGCACTTTCTTCTAAAAGACCAAAATACACCCCAAATCTAGTGTGTGGCACTGATCATATTTGATCACATTCTGGTTTTTTTGTTGTTGTTGTTTTGTTTTGTTTGTTTTTGTTTTTATCTTTATCTTTTTCTTTTTTTTCTTTTTCTTTTTTCTCTCTTTCCCTTTCTTTTCCCACTGCTTCAGGTTTTTTCTGATTTGTTTAGAGTATATTTTCTGGGGACGTTGTTACTCTGCTAGCATTTTGTTCTCTCATTAGTCTATTCTCCTCTACACAAAATGACAAGACGGAAAAAATCACCTCAACAAAAAGAACAAGAGGTAGTACCAACTGCCAGGGACCTACTCAATACGGACATTAGTACATTAGTTCAGAATCATCACTTTAAAGATACTAGCTGGGCTTGAAAAAAATATGGAAGTTATTAGAGAAACCCTTTCTGGAGAAGTAAAAGAACTAAAATCCAACCAAGTAGAAATCAAAAAGGCTATTAATGAGGTGCAATCAAAAATGGGGGTGCTAACTGCTAGAATAAATGAGGCAGAAGAGAGAATCAGTAATATAGAAGATGAAATGATGGAAAATAAAGAAGCTGAGAAAAAGAGAGATAAACAACTACTGGATCACGAGGGCAGAATTCGAGAGATAAGCGATACCATAAGACGAAACAACATTAGAATAATTGGGATCCCAGAAGAAGAAAGAGAGAGAGGGGCAGAAGGTATAATGGAGCAAATTATAGCAGAGAACTTCCCTAATTTGGGGAAGGAAACAGGCAT
>NC_058403.1:41617601-41755245 GCF_002201575.2 Neomonachus schauinslandi | reverse complement strand
AAAGCCATCTATGAAAAACCTACAGCGAATATCATTCTCAATGGGGAAAAACTGAGAGCTTTCCCCCTAAGGTCAGGAACGCGGCAGGGATGTCCACTATCACCACTGCTATTCAACATAGTATTGGAAGTCCTAGCCACAGCAATCAGACAACAAAAAGAAATCAAAGGCATCCAAATCGGCAAGGAAGAAGTCAAACTCTCACTCTTTGCAGATGATATGATACTTTATGTGGAAAACCCAAAAGACTCCACCCCAAAACTGCTAGAACTCATACAGGAATTCAGTAAAGTGGCAGGATATAAAATCAATGCACAGAAGTCAGTGGCATTCCTATACACCCACAACAAGACAGAAGAAAGAGAAATTAAGGAGTCGATCCCATTTACAATTGCACCCAAAACCATAAGATACCTAGGAATAAATCTAACCAAAGAGACAAAGGATCTGTACTCAGAAAACTATAAAATACTCATGAACGAAATTGAGGAAGACACAAAGAAATGGAAAAACGTTCCATGCTCATGGATTGGAAGAATAAATATTGTGAAGATGTCAATGCTACCTAGAGCAATCTACACATTCAATGCAATCCCCATCAAAATACCATCCACTTTTTTCAAAGAAATGGAACAAATCATCCTAAAATTTGTATGGAACCAGAAAAGACCCCGCATAGCCAGAGGAATGTTGAAAAAGAAAAGCAAAGCCGGCGGCATCACAATTCCGGACTTCCAGCTCTATTACAAAGCTGTCATCATCAAGACAGTATGGTACTGGCACAAAAACAGACACATAGATCAATGGAACAGAATAGAGAGCCCAGAAATGGACCCTCAACTCTATGGTCAACTCATCTTTGACAAAGCAGGAAAGAATGTCCAATGGAACAAAGACAGTCTCTTCAACAAATGGTGTTGGGAAAATTGGATAGCCACATGCAGAAGAATGAAACTGGACCATTTCCTTACACCACACACAAAAATAGACTCCAAATGGTTGAAAGACCTCAATGTGAGACAGGAGTCCATCAAAATCCTAGAGGAGAACACAGGCAGCAACCTCTTTGACCTCAGCCGAAGCAACTTCTTCCTAGAAACATCGCCAAAGGCAAGGGAGGCAAGGGCAAAAATGAACTATTGGGACTTCATCAAGATAAAAAGCTTTTGCAAAGCAAAGGAAACAGTCAACAAAACCAAAAGACAACCAACAGAATGGGAGAAGATATTTGCAAATGACATATCAGATAAAGGGCTAGTATCCAAAATCTATAAAGAACTCATCAAACTCAACACCCAAAGAACAAAGAATCCAATCAAGAAATGGGCAGAAGACATGAACAGACATTTTTCCAAAGAAGACATCCAAATGGCCAACAGACACATGAAAAAGTGCTCAATATCGCTCGGCATCAGGGAAATCCAAATCAAAACCTCAATGAGATACCACCTCACACCTGTCAGAATGGCTAAAATTAACAAGTCAGGAAATGACAGATGTTGGCGGGGATGCGGAGAAAGGGGAACCCTCCTACACTGTTGGTGGGAATGCAAGCTCGTGCAGCCACTCTGGAAAACTGTATGGAGGTTCCTCAAAAAGTTGAAAATAGAGCTACCATATGATCCAGCAATTGCACTACTGGGTATTTACCCCAAAGATACAAAAGTAGGGATCCGAAGGGGTACGTGCACCCCGATGTTTATAGCAGCAATGTCCACAATAGCCAAACTGTGGAAAGAGCCAAGATGTCCATCAACAGATGAATGGATAAAGAAGATGTGGTATATATATATATATATATATATATATATATATATGCAATGGAATATTATGCAGCCATCAAAAGGAATGAGATCTTGCCATTTGCAACGACGTGGATGGAACTGGAGGGTATTATGTTGAGTGAAATAAGTCAAACAGAGAAAGACATGTATCATATGTTCTCACTGATATGAGGAATTCTTAATCTCAGGAAACAAACTGAGGGTTGCTGGAGTGGGGGGTGGGGTGGGAAGGATGGGGTGACTGGGTGATAGACACTGGGGAGGGTATGTGCTCTGGTAAGCGCTGTGAATTTTGCAAGACTGTTGAATCTCAGATCTGTACCTCTGAAACAAATAATGCAATATATGTTAAAAAAAAAAGAAGAAGAAGAAGAAGGTAGTGGGAGGGGAAGAATGAAGCGGGGGAAATCGGAGGGGTAGACGAACCATGAGAGACGATGGACTCTGAAAAACAAACAGGGTTCTAGAGGGGAGGGGGGTGGGAGGATGGGTTAGCCTGGTGGTGGGTACTGAGGAGGGCACGTTCTGCATGGAGCACTGGGTGTTATGCACAAACAATGAATCATGGAACACTTCATCTAAAACTAATGATGTAATGTATGGGGATTAACATAAGAATAAAAAAAAAATGAAGATTCTAAAACTAAAATTCTAATAACTGAAATGAAGAACTCAAAAGTTGATTTAATAGCAAATTAGACAGACATAGCTGAAGTGAGGATTGGTGAAATAAGAAATAGACTAGTGGAAACTATTTACAGTGATGCAGAAAAAGATGGAATATATAAAGAGATCACAAAAGAAATACGAAATATGGTGAAAAGGTCTACCATATATGCAGTTAGAATCCAAAGAGCTATATTTGAAAGATTGGGCCAAATATTTTCCAAAATTGCAGATATTAAGCATCAGATTCAAGAATTACTATTAAATTAGTTTTCTTGATAAAGTATCTTCTAGTCACAAAATTTTTAAAATTGTACTTCTATAATAATAACAATTATAGTAATGATCTCTATTCTATAGACCTTATACATATTAACTCATTTAATGCTCACAACTCTACAAGGTAGCTATTCTTTTTTTTTTTTTTAAGATTTTATTTATTTGACAGAGAGAGACACAGCAAGAGAGGGAAACACAAGCAGGGGGAGCGGGAGAGGGAGAAGCAGGCTCCCCACTGAGCAGAGAGCCCGATGCGGGGCTCGATCCCAGGACCCTGAGATCATGACCTGAGCCGAAGGCAGATGCTCAACGACTGAGCCACCCAGGCACCCCAAGGTAGCTATTCTTATCATTCTGATTTGCATTTAGGAACTGAGGCTCAAAGAAGTTAATTTTCCCATAGTCACAAATCCAGTATGTAGCTAAATCAGTATTCAAACCCTGGCATCAAGTTCTAGAGTCCAGCTCCTAACCACTATGCATATTTTAATGTAAATGATGAATAACACTTTTACATGAAAGTGGTGATCAAAGCCTTCCCTGAGGAATTTAAAATCCAAATTAATTTTTATTGTAATTAATTACAGCAAGTCTTTAATAGAAAACTGCGCAAGAGTCCACTGTTTAAAACAATATGACAGATTTTTTTTAAAAAATGAAATATGAACAAAGTTAATTGCTTTAAAAATTCAGCACTTGATCTGCAGGTGCCAAGAAGTATACACAGTTACCATAACTGGTAGATGATTAAAAATTTTGCAATAATATGACTGGTTCTCTGTGCTGTAGTAAATGTTGGATCTAACTTCTATACAGTAAGACTTACATTCTCATTTCATGTTCTCTTCTCCAATGAATTTGTTTAGTGGGATAAAGCAAAGAGTTGAGATCAGTGAGAATACTATAGTTCATCAAGCCACATCATTACATGATAATAATTATAAAATATTACTTACTTGTATAAACTAAACATCTATATGATTGGAGTTTTCCCAAAATATGCAAGTATTCTTCAATATTGAGAAACTGGATTGTTTGGCAACTCTAGAATATATATAATTTTTTGGAAAGAGAGGGAGATAAAGAGTACTGATGGTATTATGGTCTTTGTTATTGGCCATATAAGTCCCAAGACTGTCTCAATTTTCTAAACTTCCTAAGACTTGAGTGGTTACTTCTGCCATTGACTCCATTAGCTACCACAGCCTCCTTTCAACAAATTCCTGTTCTTGCTTAAAGTAGTTTAATTTACCCTACTTTCACAAAGGGGAAAAATTAATCAAAGAAGAAACTTTGAATAAGTCACCTGACACCTTTGAATCTTTTTTTCCTTACCACTAAATTGAAGGATAATAACTGCACAAAAAATCAAAACAATAATAATCTCCAGTTACTGAGTACTAACTACATGACAATCAACTTACAACCATTAGTTAATTTAATGCATAGAACACAAACAAGAACTCAACTAAAAGAGCAGAGGGACCTGTGCTCAACTGGTTGAGAAAGGAGTTGGCTGGTTGGAGATGCAGCTTTTGGACAGGTCCAGAACCAGGCCAGAGTATATCCCAGCATTAAGTGACTTACGCATCAAGAAAGTTACGTGAAACTTATTTAATTAAGTATAATCTCTATTTACAGGAATAAGTGATTAATGTAGTGATGTTCCAAGGTATCTAAATAGCAAATTCAATAGACAGCAGTTAATATTTATTAAGTGTTTATTCACAGCACTAGAAACTATGCTAAAGTATTTTATGTATTTTTTATCATTGAATCTTCACAACAACCATGAGAGGAAGGGGCTAGCATCCATATTTTACAGATTAAAAAGCTAAGAATCAGTGAAATTAAGAAGCTTTCTCTAATGATTATGGATATAGATGCAGTTAGATTCATTGCTATTGATGTAATTTTTTCCCCCATTAGGAGATTTGTTGTTTACACTAATTAGAGCACAGCTAAGCTACTGTTAAGAGACATAAATAAAATTGATTAATAAGATCAAAGTTTATTTCTCAGTCACATAGAAACCAGAGCTAAAAGGGGGCCTTCTACTCTTTCAACACACCATTCCATCTCTGGGTCCCTGGAATGTATTATAATGTTTACCTTTGCCCAAACAAAGAGAAGAGAGCGCTTACCTTTCAAGACACAACCTAAAAGTCAAACACACAAATCTGTGGCATATAATGTGGAAGAGCAATTACTAAAACATTATGTACATATTTCATTTTGCAGTAGGCAAGGCCATGCAAATATGCAAAGCATGTGAATAAGCTTTTTGCTCTGTGCAGTATAAGGGAGAGAAGTGCCTGATGTTTTTTTCTATGGTTCATTACTAAAAAATGTGCTACAGGGAGTAATATTTTTCTTTTGTAGTGTACGTTAGAAAATATGTGCTGGGATTAATTTTAACAGAGCAGCATCTCTGTGTCTTACAAGGAAAAGCACCACTTCACAATTAAAAAAAAGAGAGACAGAAAGAAAGGAAAAAAAAAAAAAAAGGTTATACCTGAATGTCAATCCAGCACATTGTCATATCCACAGAGAAAAAATAGTCAAAACTTTTATTATCATCACATTTCATCTACTGAGCATATATGATTTTCAGCATGTTGTGTGAAGAAATTGGCAATAAATACGTGACTAATTTTCCTCATTGAAGTATAATAGCAGTCAAGGGAAAATACATTCACCAATATCAAAACAGGGTATGAGATGAAAAACACTACTCCATGACAAGAACAATGCCTGGCAGAACCATTAACATGATTACGTACGACTTGCTTTATTGGCACATCCCAATGAAATGTTTAATATCTTAAAGAGCCTAAAGCTATCATTTTGGCACCAAAATACTGCAATTTGACTGTTGAAGACAAAAACAATACAGAAGAATTTCTGTGAAATCGGTGAGTTTCACTCTTTCCTAGCATTTTTGTTTCCATTGATTGAAGGAAGAAATGGATTTTAAAACAATTGTTGGGCACATTGACAAACAACATCCAAAAACAACACTAACAGACTTTGCAAAATTGAAAGTAAACAAGAATGGATCAAGGATGAATGGATTTGGCTTCTGAATGAAAAAGCTTCATTGACTTAAAAGGAAATTTGATTTGAATACTCAGAATGATCTAACAATTAGAGCCATTCATAACACCCTTATTGTAAGATAAGATTTTCTACTTTAGTTAAAAGAAAAAAAGACAAAAAATCAGATGAAGAATATAATCTATAGCTCAAGTGAAAAATTATCAAACTTAATATATATGTATAATCTTGGTGAAAGGTTACAAGCAACTCATCCTTCTAACAAATACAGAGTTGGTATAACTATCAGTTTTAAATATTATTTAAATGTTAAAATTTATAATTAATCTAAAATTGATAGTTTACATGTATGCTGAATGTTCTTATGAGCTTTAGTTGAGAAAAATGGTCCTTAACTTTTACCATTATTTCTATTATTCAGGGAAGATTTACAGGAAGAATAAAACTCCCACTTGGCATTTAATTCAACATCTAAACAAGCAGAAATTACAGAAGTGTGAAAAGGTGGAAAAACCATACTATGAACTTCAGAAAAGTGTACATTTGAATATAACTATTTTATTCCTACTGTCAATACCATCAATTTTCATCAAAGTATATGCTAATCATACATTATCATAATGTCAGTTTTTGAATTCAATATTCCTCATTATTTGAACTGTTTTCCTTTTGACATTTACACTATTTTTATTGACGCTTTCATTGATTCTCTAACTAGTTTTATGTCCTTCCAACAGTGAGTAAAGAGAATCGCCATTTATCCATGTATCTTTTAATACATGTAACGGTCTTCCTTTAGCTACCACCTCCAGCACTGTATCGTAGAGATGATTGAAGGAGTTTCGAATTCGTTTTGTATCAAACTACGATACCTTCTACTGTTTTTGAGAAAAGCCAAGTTGATTTTTCATTTATAGGGCAAAACTGGGGGGGGGGGTTCATACTCTCATCCATATTATATTTTAATATTTCCTGGACCCACACACCAATCAGAAAAATAACAAGAGGATTCGGCACCTTCTTTGACTTTCCCTACTTGATTCCTCCTATTTTCAAAACAGTCATGTAGCAGAGACCCACGGCTGCAAAACAAGATGAATTGAGCAGAAGATCATTAGAAGGAACAATGTGGCACTCATCATTTTGTGCTGTCACAACACCATCTGTGTTGCACCAGACCAGAGTAACTTTGACATGACAAATAAACCTCTTAGGGGAAATGGGGATTCTATTAATTGTTCCGCTGTCTGGCCAAACACTGGTGATATACTCTCCCCTAATGTAGCACCACACACAACTGTTATTATTGAATTAACAATAGCAATGAATTATGATTTTTAAAATAACATTTATTTCTTCTGGATGAAAAATAAGATGTAAAGTATTACACTCCCACTGGGGTGGCGTAAATATATTTATGCAGCCTTGTAATTATATTTATACTTCACCTGGGGGACTGACTCCAGAAATACTGTTTTCTTTACCCTGCTAATAAATATTGTTCGGTGAAATTACATCATGTGTCCCTCATGGCAGCCGTTTCCCTCAACTGCAAAAAGTGCTGAGGTTAGTGGTTCAAATCAGTTTTTTTTTGGTTTTTTTTTGTTTTGTTTTTTTTGTTTTTAAAGATTTTATTTATTTATTTGAGAGAGAGAGAGAATGAGAGACAGAGAGCATGAGAGGGAGGAGGGTCAGAGGGAGAAGCAGGCTCCCCGCGGAGCGGGGAGCCCGATGCAGGACTCGATCCCGGGACTCCAGGATCATGACCTGAGCCGAAGGCAGTCGCTTAACCAACTGAGCCACCCAGGCGCCCCCAAATCAGTTTTGATCTACAGGCACTGACCAGAATTCTCCTGAACGTTACTGTTATCAACAATGATGACGACAGCAGATATCTATTGATGTTTCTATGTACCAGCTGCCCTGCTAACTATTTATGTGGATTATTTCATTTAAACCTCACAGCAATCCTGTGAGCTGGAGGCTTTTATTAACCCTGTAATTTTCTAGATCAGGAGTTAGCCAACATTTCTGGTGAAGAGCCAGAGAGTAAATATTTGAAGATTTGCCAGCTGTACAGTTGCTAGTGTGGTACAAAAGCCGTGCAGACAATACACCACCAAATAAGCGCAACTGTGTTCCAGTAAAAGTTTATTTACAAAAAAAGCGGAGGGCGGGTTGGATTTTGCCTGTAAGCAATTGCTGGCCCGGTCCAGATGATGAAACTGAGGTTTAGCAAGGTTAAATAACTCACCTAAGGTCGCTAAGTAGTGAGGCCAACATTTAAAAAGAGACAAACTATGGGGCACCTGAGTGGCTCATTTGGTTCAGCCTCTGACTCTTGGTTTTGGCTCAGGTTATGATCTCAGGGTCGTGAGATCAAGCCCCACGTTGGGCTCCCTGCTTGCAGGGAGTCTTCCTGAGATTCTCTCTTTCTCTCTCTCTCCTTCCCCCTCTCACCCTCCTCCCCCCAAAAATAGACAGACTACGAATCTGCGCCCCTAACTACTATCCACACTGCCTTCAGGGTTCGGTAATGTCTTGCATCCTCAGTGATGAACGGGAAGACTGAGGAAATGTGAAAATTGTAAGGTCTTAACAACTGGCTCTGGAATTTCTCTTAGAGAAGGAATTCATTTGTTCTAAAGGAGTCTTCCTAAGTCACCTGGGGAAAGTTGAGAACCAGAAGACAATTGTCAGCAGGCCTCACAGTAAGAAAAAGGACACGAACAGCAATCCTGAGGTGCGGCACAAGTGAGCAGAGGAAGAGAACCGCTGAATGTGTTATGGGTGATTATAGCCTGAATTACAGGGAAAAACACCAACAGATACGAATGATTTAAAAAAAAAAAAAAAGAGGGGATTGAGAATTTTTAACATTCTGTTACTTAGGCTACAAGTAATAGCACTACTCTAACAGGCTTAAAAAAATATAGAAAGACAGTTTCTCACATAACCTAAATCAAAACATGGGATGGGCTCTAGGTGTAGTGTATTCACAGATCCAGCTCTGTTTCTCCACCATTATCTTGGGCTCTCCCTTCTTCTAGGTGTCAGTTCTATCATTAGGAAGGCATTCTCTGTGATTGCCTCCAGCAAATGAGGCTCATGCTTCCTTGTTCACGTATGGTGAGGAAGACTGGGAAAAAATCCTGTCTCCCAACAATGGGAGAAATATCCTTTCTTCCCGTCTGATTAGGCTGAATCCCCTCAATTAATAATTACCTGCCACCCCCCCAAAAAAATAGTTCTGAGTGCCCGGGGTTTAATTATGGATTCTCAAACCACTCCCTAAAAAGAGGATGGGTTTCCTAAGAGTGTCCTGCTAGACCAACCATCACATGGCCACGCAGCTGCAAACATAGGCATTTCACTTGAGTGATGGGGGCTGCAGGGGGATGGATGGCTATCGGAACAAAAATGGGATTCTTGTAGAACATAGAAGATATACATCTCTAACTCATAGGATGAAATCCTTATGCCGCTCTGGAATAAACCTGACTTAAAACAACAACAAAAAGAAACAGGGCTTGCAATGAGCATGGAGCTTCTCTCTTGTTTTAGAAGCTATCACACTGCAGCGTAAGTCAGCAACACGGAGGCTTTTCTTTATGCTAGGCAATGTGACAGAAATAGGATACCAAGAGAAATGGGCAGTCACTTGCAGGAGCAGCATACAAACTAACATTTTGAAACAATCTGCTAGGTGGATTAACAGTGGCATACTTGGAGTGCTATGGGAATGCTCCAGACTAAGGGAGTCAGGGAAATCTTCTAAAAGACATGGTTTCATTCTCCTTTATTAATTTCATATATAGAAACTAAGGCTATATTACACATTATACAAACACACACACACACATCCAATAATAAAATGTTTTCCTTATAAAAAGTATAGATAAGGGGTGCCTGGGTGGCTCAGTCAGTTGGCTGTCTGCTTTGGGCTCAGGTCAAGATCTCCGGGCTTGGGATCCAGCCTCCCATCAGGCTCCCTGCTCAGTAGGGAGTCTGCTACTCCCTCTCCCCCTGCCACCCCCCGGTCGTGCTCTCTCTCTTTCTCTCCCCCTCAAATGAATAAATAAAATCTTTAAAAAAAGAAAGTATAGATATGGCTATCTTTCACAATATCACAACATTCATTGAAAGGCACTATGCTAGGTATCAGTAAAGGTCAGAAGTGATCTGTGCATAAAATACACACAAATATAGAGACATACATATAGGTAACTCAGACGCTTAGCATCCCTAGAGAGCATGAGTATTTGCATTCATTTGCATCCCCTTATATATGTAGAAATCAAGCTTAGGTATTAGAAGTGAAACTTTATGGTGAACACAGAGGTAGAATTTTGATTTTTACAGAAGAAACATATTTGGAAAATTGCTTCAGCATCATTTAAATGTGTAATTTATTTTGAAATGGGAACATATTTTATCTACAGGGTATTCATTTTCTTAATAACTGAATCTGGCATAACTTGCTGAGAAGACAGCTTGCACTTAAGGGAAGCACTCATGGTTATAGGTAGTTGAACATTTTAAAAGGGAAATCATTTAATCTACTCAATTTAGAGCTTTAGAAGGAATACATTAATGTGTAAAAGAAAGAAGACCAAAGCATAAATGCTTTCAAATTATCTTTTCCTTAGATAAAAATTATAGTACCACGGCTTTCAAGCATACATTAAAAATTCAACAATATAGTCTTTTTCTTAGAATTATTTTAAGACAGGTTTCCTCAGCCACAGCACTATTGATATTTTGGGCTGGATGATTCTTTGTCATTGAGTCTGTCCTGGGCATTGCACAACGTGTAGCAGGGTCCCTGGCCTCTATCTACTAGATGCCAGGAGCACCTCCCAGCCATGACAATCCAAAAACTGTCTCCAGACATTGTCAAATATCCCCTGGGGGGCAAAATTGACCCTGGCTGAGAACCACTGTCTTAATAAATAATTTTACTATCAAACTATAGTTTAATAATATTATGTAACAATTAAATCCCTATTAGTTTTCAACGTATAAATAATCATCTGTGAAAAATGAGCAAGCCGCTTCCAAAGTTAAATTATGAAATAATTTCAAAATCTGGATAAACCAGGAAAACTTCTTAAGGGCAATGAAAATCAGAGGGTCAATAGAGATAAGTCAATTCACGGTGATACCAAAATTGATTATAACATACACATATATCACTTCTAGTCATGGACTTATGATCTGTACACACGCGCACATGCGTGCACACACTGGCCTACATCATCCAAGAAATGTGATGAATGATGAGGGAATAAACAAGGCAAAGTTTAGGATTTAGGAGCAATTAAAAAGTAGTGGTAAATAGAGGTTTCAAATCAAGACTTAAAAGCAGAGGTTAGAAGGAGCAGGGAATTTCAGGGAGTCAAGCACTAAGTAATAATCAAGACCCCCCTCTCTACTTATTTTGTGTATTGGCTTAGGGACCTAGAGAACATTAAAAAGATAGAAACCAATCTGGCTTGAAGAATCCTTGGAGACATTTTTTACCATCTTATAAGGAAATATCATTAGACGGGGCCGCATATCTTTTTTTTTTTTAACTAACATCTTTATTTTACTTTTTTATTTAAATTCAATTAGCCAACATATAGCACATCATTAGTTTTTGATGTAGTGTTCAGTGATTCATTAGTTGCGTATAACACCCAGTGCTCATCACATCATGTGCCCTCCTTAATGCCCATCACCCAGTTACCCCATCCCCCACTCAGCTCCCTTTCTGCAACCCTCAGTTTGTTTCCCTGGAGTTAAGAGTCTCTCATGGTTTGTCTCCCTCTCTAATTTCTTCCCATTCAGTTTTCCCTGCCTTCCTCTATTATCCTCTGCACTACTTCTTATATTCCACATGTGAGTGAAACCATATGATAATTGTCTTTCTCTGATTGACTTATTTCACTTAGCATAATCCCCTCCAGTTCCATCTATGTTGATATAAATGGGAGGTATTCATCCTTTCTGATGGCTGAGTAATATTCCATTGTATATATAAACCACATCTTTATCCATTCATCTGTTGACGGGCATCTCGGTTCCTTCCACAGTTTGGATATTGTGGACATTGCTGCTATGAACACTGGGGTGCAGTTGCCTCTTCTTTTCACTCCATCTGTATCTTTGGGGTAAACACCCAGTAGTGCAATTGCTGGGTCATAGGGTAGCTCTGTTTTTAACATCTTGGGGAAACTCCATTCGGTTTTCCAGAGTGGCTGTATTTGCCTAATTCAAATGTTTCTGACATACAAATCAATGTATACATATTCCCGTATGTATACCATCATCTCCTTCAACCTGCTCCCCATTTGAAATGTCAAGCACATTGCCTGCCGCATAGCAGGCACAAATAAATATTTTAATGAACGAGTATTTGATAAATGGCTTCTGTTTCTTCTGTCACCATAACAACCAACATTCCATAAAGAACAGCTTTTAGCAAGAAATTCCCTCTTTTAGGAAACTTTACCTTTTTTTTTTTGACATCCCATTATTAATGTTTGATACTCCCCCAAAGCAATCCCGATTCCAAAACCTTCAACTTTTGATGACTTCATAGTATCCACAATAGCACTTTTAATACCCTGATACTCCCAAGTAACCTATGGCATATGTTAGATAAGGAAAAATTAGTTTTTTTATCTGGGGAGCCAAAACCAATATCGTAGAGGGAAATAAGTGTTATAAGATCTGATATATAGCATTGCAAAGCACTTACCTGTGACGTAAAAGAACAATCATACATTAATAAAATATATTCAAATAATTAAATATGAATTCAAGTAAATTAACATAATTCAGGTTTGAGTAACTAAGTCTACATGGCACTCCTCTGGCTAGGTTACACAGAAAGTCCCCAACAGGTTTTAAATGCTGCACTACAGCAACATTTTCTTAAATTCCCTTCATATTTTAGGACTCCATGGGCTTAAATGTCAGGACTCCCTGACATTAGGTCTCTAAACAAAATAATGATTAATATTCAGAACCCAAGGATCTCTTAGATCCTGAGGTGAGAATGTAGCAGGAAGTTGAAGCCAGGTATACCCTCCGAAGGACAAAAACATATTCATTTGCATGTTCCTATAGGACATAAAGAGAGCAGTAGTTTTCAACTCTGCTTGCATATCATAATCACGTGTAGAGCTTAACATAGTACTGCTGTCCAGATGCCATCCTCAGAAATTCAGATTTAATTAGTCTGGGTTGGGGCCAGAGCCTCAATATTTCTTAAAAGGCCCACAGGTAATTCCAACATGCAAACACTGAGATATAGGTATAATGAAAAGCCAAGTAAGCAGGATCAAGAATAAGGAGTTAGATATTTTAAAACGATATCATCTAATCTTTTATTATTTGTTAGTATAGTTCATTAGATGTATCATAGTCTGAAGCCACGAGGCAAATTTGTCAGTATACACCAGTAAAAACACAGAGATGAGAATTTTGGTTGCTGCATAACAACATGAATTACAAATATCTTCCCCTTCCTCTCACTAAACACTTCGTTAGCACCGAAAATCTTAAGACATTCTTCAATATTAAAAGAACTAGTACTTCATTGTGGAAACCAATATAGTTCTTTTGGCGAAAAGATTTCCCCTCTTCTAAAGCTGATGGTACAAAATATGTAGAGAAGGCCCTAGCTAATACCAGTAAAATCAGTGGTCAAAGTATTCATAGTACTACAAAGAGTTGATGACATGAAATGATCAACGGATTTCTCGAGAAAATTAAGCGCTTAAAAGCAAATGACCGTCTTTATCTGAATTTGGTCATTATATCAACTGATCTAAAAATTAAGTATATAGCTTTTGATCAACACTGATAAAGCGAAAATCTTTTCAAGTGCAATTTCATCAGAGCAACTGTACAATCTTGGAATAGGGCTAAACCAGTTGTAGGTATTTTATTTTTTTTATAAAGATTTTATTTATTTATTTGAGAGAGAGAGAATGAGAGACAGAGAGCATGAGAGGGAGGAGGGTCAGAGGGAGAAGCAGACTCCCCGCCGAGCAGGGAGCCCGATGCGGGACTCGATCCCTGGACTCCGGGATCATGACCCGAGCCGAAGGCAGTCGCTTAACCAACTGAGCCACCCAGGTGCCCCGGTTGTAGGTATTTTAAAGACCAATGGTCAAATGAGATTTCATTTGAAATACACCTACGATGGGGCGCCTGGGTGGCTCAGTTGGTTAAGCGTCTGCCTTCGGCTCGGGTCATGATCCCGGAGTCCCGGGATCAAGCCCCGCATCGGGCTCCCTGCTCAGCGGGAGGCCTGCTTCTCCCTCTCTCACTCCCCCTGCTTGTGTTCCCTCTCTCACTGTGTCTCTCTCTGTCAAATAAATAAATAAAATCTTAAAAAAAAAAAAAAGATTTTATTTATTGGGGCGCCTGGGTGGCTCAGTCGTTAAGCGTCTGCCTTCGGCTCAGGTCGCGATCCCGGGGTCCTGGGATCGAGCCCCACATCAGCTCCCTACTCAGCGGGAAGCCTGCTTCTCCCTCTCCCACTCCCCCTGCGTGTGTTCCTGCTCTCACTATCTCTCTCTCTGTCAAATAAATAAATAAAATCTTAAAAAAAAAAAAAAAGAAATACACCTACGTGAAGCTTAAAAGATCACACAACGGTTAACATATACACTCTCTGAGTCTGCAGTAAAATGAGAGAAAACTATTTTCTAAAAAGTGAATAAATAAAAAAAGTATAAACATCCAAGGACAAATACAATGGGACACAACAGCAACAACATTTGGAGAGCTGGAGAACAATTTGAAAAAGCTCAAAACTAAGCTTGGAATGAGGGGATCACGTCTTAGAATGTAGAGGCCTAATTATCTCCCAGAGCAACAGCACAGAATAAGAAGAAGCTACTGCTCCTCCCCAATCCCAGTAGAAGAGGGGAGTTTTACTCGCTGGAGAGGTGGATCCAGAGAGACTCAAACCCGGCCACTGATATTATACACCCCTACACCCCAGTGTAACTGATTCAGGGGTGGGGCCCTCCAAGAGTTTCTTGAATAGAACTATCAGAAAAATCATCCTTTCTTCAATTTAAGAATTGGAAAAGACATTAACCAGGGGCTACTAGGGATTGTGTACACTACCACGTAAAGGAATCTGAAAGAATACAATAACCAGTAGAGACACTGTAATAAGAATCAGACCGATGATCTCACTGAAATAGATTTTAAAGCTTTAGGGAATCCGAAAGTGCCTGTTTTTACTGCACCTTGATCTCAGGGCTTGGCACATAGTAGTTTTTCAAAGTTTGTGAAATAAATGAATCAAGTCTGATTTCTGCCTCTAATATCCTGAGGTTTTTCCTGCCTGCTTCCTGTAGCTATCCAAGCAGTCATCTGTCAAAAAAATTATATATATATATATATATATATATATATATATATTTACATAAAATATGCACACATACATCTCTTTTTGCTCAAACTACTTGAATTAGGTGTTTGTTACTTGCAAATAAATAATTTCAATAAATAAATATAGTTATATGCAAAGAGGAGAGTGAAAAGTTATAAAGTTATAAGCCAAAAACATAGAAGTGGCTATTCAAGTTGGACTAGGGGATAGTCGATACCCTTTCATCCCAGGATGGGACAAACAACTGCTCTAAACCAGTGAAGCAGTTCATTAAGCAATTTGTCTCCAATATGTGCCTGCCTAAACTCAATCTTCAATGATAGAAAAATATTAGAAGACTGGAATGCTGGCTTCTTTTCCCAGGGTTCAGTAAAGTCCTACATGTGAGAGACAAGCTTTAAAACAAGCTTCTCCATCTGGGAACAGAAACACCACTGCTAATTTAAACAACTTTTTAAAAGAGATACATTTTCTGCCCATGCCCATTAAACTGCAATTTTAAAAACTCTTATCTAATGCATCCTAAAGAAATGCAACAGTTGAATTCTCTGCCTTCTATTAAAATTTGTGTTTGCAAAGTTTAGGAAGGAAGAAATGCTACAGCAGCTAAGACTAGAATCCAGAAAGAACGAGTAGACCGTCCTATTCAGGCTACTCTCAAACATCTCTTGTTCTGAACTCCCTACTTGGCAAAGGTTTTAACTTTTCCCTAAAAGAAGCATCCAATTTGTCACTTGCAAATAGGAGATGCAGGTGTCTGAACATGGGGGAAGCTCTGTCTCACCACTCCAGCCTGCTTCTTTATCCTGATTCAGGCAGTGGCTTAAGCCAAAGGCATTGAGCTGAGACCTGAGAAACTGAGAAGGTGGAAGTCCTGTTGCTAAGAAACAGAGCCTGCAAAGCAGAGATCCGGATACAATGTTCCTGACCTCACAATTTCTGTTTTTATTTACTGCTAAATCATTGCCATCAAATGAAATTCATACGCAACTATATGAGAGAGAGAGAGAGAGAGAAGACAGGGAGGGAGGAACAAGAGGAGGAGGGAGGGAGGAGGAAAAGATGAAGCAAGGAAGGAAGGGACGAAGGGTGTGGGGGCAGGAGAAAGGAGATCTTTATGGAAAGAAACACCACAAGCTTGCTAAACAGTGGTGCATGAATATTTAACTGCAGAGGCAATCCACATGGTCATGACAGAATTGCTCTCTAGAGGTAGACCATTCTGAAGCTGGCGAAGCCTCATTAATAGCCCTTCAGGTATGTCTATAAAGAACCTCGGACAATGGACTTTTTCCCATGGGCAGAATAAGGACAACTGAATATCCAATCAAGAAAGCCACTCCACTGCCTGCAAAGTGAGTCAACATGTGCATGCAACTTAATGTTCCAACTTAGCCAGATGAGAACGATAATAGCCAACATTAGTGGAAATGTCTCTTATTATGTGCAGGCACTGTGCTAAAAGCTCACTGAATCCTCAAAACTACCTTATGAGATTGTCCCTATCATTATGTTGGTTTTGTGAAAAACATACAGGCTTACAGAAGGTAAGTCCATTTTCCACAGTTAGGAAACTTTAAGTCAAAATCTAGACACAAAGAACCTGACTTCGGGTCCAGTGATTGTAACTACTCCCCTCTAATGAGCATACAGTAGTGGTTTTGGACCCTTGACAACTCTTATGTTGCATCCCATTCTCCCCTTATTTCGGTGGTTCTTAACTGTGGGTGATTTTGCCCCTTAGAAGACATTCAGCAATGTGTAGAGACATTTTTGATTGTCACAAACTTGGGTGGGTTGGTGCTACTGACATCTAGTGAGGCCGGGAATGCTGCTAAACATCCTACGATGCACAGAACAGCCCTCCAAAAGAATTATTCAACCTAGAATGTCAACAGTGGCGCAGATGAGAAACCCACCCTGACCTGGATGGAAACACTTTGCTGCTTCTTCGTTGTATGTTGTGAGTAGCACAGGTGGCCAAATGTACCACTCGCTATGTAAGTTGCTGGCTCATAAGAAGCCACATCTGGGCTTGAATGAGACGATATCTAATTGCCCAGGGATTCTAGATTTGGGGCAGGATTCAGTCACCCATAACTGTCCCCCATCCATGTAGAAAAGAATAAGAGAGTTTCTGACTATACATGAAACAACTGGATTTAAGAGTTCTCTAAAAATTATACATGTAGAAAAACAGATGTAGGTACTGTGCATTCACAGAGTTTACCCTTGTGGGTATTTATTATTTTTGCTACCTATAACCATTCCCCACCCCTTAGTGTCTAAAACTGTGTTTCTAAATGAATTGTCAATTACAGGGGCCTACTCTTCTAGCCAAAGATGTGAACACATGATCCACCCACAGTTGTCCCTCAGTCTCCTGGCACTGAGATTATTCCAGAGATGGTTACATGTCAATACCAGTTCAGTAATAAATTATTATTTTTATAGATGAATATTTTGGAGACAATTTCTCTTTCCTCTCTAATCTTTAATCTGGAGAAATATTTTCAGATAGAAAAACCTAAAATACTGAAACCTACACCCAAAGAAAGGTAGAAATAAGATTCTAAGAGGAAAGATCCTGGCAATATTGCATCTCCAGGTCCAGAGTATAAGAGCTTCAGGGTAGCCCTTTTTTCTTCTGTGAATTACGTCATTTTCATTCCAATCATTATTTTCTTTCCTTAAGTTAGATTTCTGCCCATTAATACTCAAAGAATATTGATGAATACAAGAGCCCATGGGAATGGCTTTTCACAGACCACTAATTCAACAACTTTCAAGTTGATTTTTTTTTTCAAATATTTTCCAGGTATAAAAGTTCTATAATTCTCATGGAGTTTTACCTTAGCTTTGAGCATCATCAAGCAAAATTAGCAGAGCATTTGAAAGAAACCAAGACTATATTCATACATTCTAGATATTACCATGCCATGTATGCTACAAATTCTAGTTTTTCTAGAAACTCTGAAGCTGCATTCCTTAGTCTCCCACAAATGTAACTGAAATCACAGAACAAAGTTCACCGAGGTAAAAACATCATGGCACTGATCAACCACCACTTCCTAGAGGGGCCTATGCACAGAAAATAAATTAATAAAAAAATAATAGTATAAAGTAAAATAAAATAAAATAAATAATAAAATTAAGTTAAAATGAAGCATCTTCTCTAAAACCACATGCTCCTATGTTTTCATTTCCTGGAAACCCACCAAGTACAGTGAAAGGAGAAGCAGTAGAAACTCTTCTCTGATCTCAAAAATTATATTTCCATGCAGTCCACATCTAGCATTTGTTTCAGAAACTATAATTCAGACAGCCTTGCAAAAAGACCATAGCTTGGAATTTAATCAATAGGTCGGATAGGGGGAAGAGATCATACTAACTGCAGATGAAAGGATTTATGTATACCAGGAAACTATGAGATTTCATGTTCAGCTAACATCATCTCACTCCTCAAAAAAATGAAGAAAATCAACTCACATGTTTGAATGTCAAATGTCAATCTTCTGCTACTTAAAATTTGCTTGGAAATGGCAAAAAAAAAAAAAGTACCTAGGTAGTCCTACATATTCTTTTGTATGTGTGTGCAAGAGAAAGAGACAAAAGGGAACCTTTTACAAGTAAGTAATTTGGGAAGGATTCAAAGAAATACGTGCACTTTAGATATTGATGGAGACTTGTGTGAAGAATGGGAAATAAGAAACGATGATGAATAAGGCTACTGGAAGACAGAAGGGTACACGGGAAGGAGTAAAAGAGAGCAGAAATTAAATGTATAAATAGACATATATATACACACAAATAAATATGCATATATATATTTACATATATAAAAAAGGCTTATTTTTATCCCATATATAATAACCCCATGCCTGCTGCTTTTGTCACACATTGTGTGACAAAATACATACACTTTTTAAAAAAACTTTATTTATTTATTTATTTGAGAGAGAGTGAGAGAGAGAGAAACAGCATGAGAGGGGAGAGGGCCAGCGAGAGAAGCAGGCTTCCCGCTGAGCAGGGAGCCCAATGTGGGGCTCCATCCCAGGACCCCGGGACCATGACCTGAGCTGAAGGCAGACGCTTAACCAACTGAGCCACCCAGGCGTCCCTAAAATACATACACTTTTATAAAAATACAAATCTTGTATGTAAACCAAGCAATTTTAGATTAGAAATAATCTGACAACTTGAACTAGTCTAAGAACAATAAATACTAGTCTACAACATTTAAAGATAAAATAATTCAGTTAAAACATACCTGGAAGAAAATTGTAAAATAAAATCAGATATGCATCAACATTGCCATTTCTTCAAAATGTATCCAACAAATTACTTCAAGTTATATCATCTATATAACTCATCCTCAAGTACTAATTTTACTACTCTTGGTAGAACATTGGTGAGCATCTTTATCAGATACGGCTTTAGAGCTTAATACAATCTGGATTGTTCAAAATATATTTATTTCATCCTTTTTTATTTTATTTTATTTTTTTATTTTATTTTATTTTTTTTTTTTTAAAGATTTTATTTATTTATTTGAGAGAGAGAATGAGACAGAGAGGGAGAGCATGAGAGGGGGGAGGGTCAGAGGGAGAAGCAGACTCCCCGCTGAGCAGGGAGCCCGATGCGGGACTCGATCCCGGGACTCCAGGATCATGACCTGAGCCGAAGGCAGTGGCTTAACCAACTGAGCCACCCAGGTGCCCCTATTTTATTTTATTTTTTTAAAGATTTTATTTATTTATTTGACAGAGAGAAGCAGAGTGAGAGAAGGAACACAAGCAGGGGGAGTGGGAGAGGGAGAAGCAGGCTTCCCGCTGAGCAGGGAGCCCGATGCGGGACTCAATCCCAGGACCCTGGGACCATGACCTGAGCTGAAGGCAGACGCTTAACAACTGAGCCACCCAGGCGCCCCTCATCCTTTTATTTTAAACCAATGATATATGTACTGTGAGTAATAAGACAGCTAAGTGGCCCAATAAATCTGTTAGAATATAGAGTCTAAACCCCTGTAGCCAGGATTTTCTTATTAATTTAAAAATAAAAGTAGATATTACAGTGAAAATTATAAATACTATACCAAACACATCATATAATGCTTATAATTTTGCTGGGTAGCTCACATTAAAATGAATATTTATTATTAAATTATATAATGTATTAATTATTGTTTAATAAATGTAGCTAAATAGCTAGGAGTATAAAATTCATTGCCACTCTGTTCTTCTCCTTGGAATCAGCCCCATTCAGGTGATGTCCAAACAAACTATGAGATGCATTCTATTGAGCCAAACACTTATTTTAGTCAAGTTTGTTTTTCAGCTTGTTCATTGTTGTTATTTGGGAGATACTGTGAAGGAATTTAACTATTGCAAAATTTGTAGGCCATCCTCAAGAGGATTTATAATGGCATCACAAATTTGAAAGGTTTGAATGTATTGTAGCTACACTGAACTACCTGAAATCCCCTCTATCTCCATTCTGCAAATGCTCGATGAGGATAGATTGCATAGTTCTAAAACTAGTCTTTAAGGCGAAAAATGGGTAGATAAAATAGTTACCAGATAACAACTGCCAAAAGTATGTAGTTCACATTTCTTAAAATCTCAGCATTCCTCCATGTTACAAAATGAACTGTGGCCCCCTCCCCCACCCCCTGCCCCAAACTCATATGTTGCAGCCTTATCTCCTAATGTGACTGTATTTGGAGATAGGGCCTTTAAGCAAGTAATTAAAATTAAATGAAGTCACAGGAAAGGGCCATAATCCAACAGGACTGGTGTCTCTATAAGAAGAAAAAGAGATATCAGAGATCTCTCTCCATTGACAAGGCAGCCATCTGCAAACCAAAAAGTGAGGCTTCACCAGGAACAACCCTGACAGCACTTTGATCTTGGACTTTTCGCCTCCAGAACTGTGAGAAAACAAATTTCCATTGTTTAAGCCACCCAGGCTGTGGTGTTTTGTTATGGCAAACTGAACAGACTAGCACATCTGCAACCTTCCACTTCTGGCTTATTCAATCATCACTTGCACACATGTTGGCATTCATTATCTTTATGCATGTATCAATTTGTTCACTCAACAAACATTTGCTGATTGTCTACTGTATCCTAGAAATTGTCTTTATTCTCTGTATTAGTCAGGGTTCTCCAGAAAAATAGAACCAATATAATATATATATATATTATATTATATTATATTATTATATATATTCTATTAATATATACATATATATATATGGAGATTTATTGTAGGAATCTGCTCACACAATTATGGATGTTGAGAAGTCCAATAATCTGCCATCTGCAACCAGGAAAGCCAGTGGTATAATTCAGTCTGAGGCCAAAGGCCCAAGAACCAAAAGCAGGAAAAGATGGATGTCCCAGTTCAAGAAGAGAGACAGAACATTCACCCTTCCTTCACCTTTTTTTCCATTCACGTCCTTAAATGATTAGATGGTGCCCACCCACACTGGTGAAGGCAGATCTCTATCTACTGAATCAAATACTGATCTCTTCCTGAAATACCCTTCCAGACATACCCAGAAATAATATTTTATCAGCTATCTGGCATCTGTCAACCCAGTCAAGGTGACACATAAAGTTAACCATCACATTCTACAAAGATTCTGAAATCAGATGTTCCTTCTCCTAGAGCAGAGACACTGGAACTAGCTCACCTCCTTCCCACTGTTCTCCTATCTTCATAATCACCAAATTAGAAAGCTGAGCAATATCTACACAATAGCCAAAGCGGGTCAAGATATGAACTTCCTTCATCCTTGGTCCTCTATTAAGAAGGAGAAAGAAAGGAAATAACATTTATGCAAACACTATACTAGATATTATTTGTATTTTACCTAGCAAATATGTGGGGGGGGGGGGGAGAATCTTCAAAAAGTGTATTCCTTTTAGAGTATTCTAGTAGATTAGAATTCAAAAGGCCAGTAATTTGAAAAACAAGTTTCAAATTAAGAACTTTTACTTCAAAAGAAAGGCTTATAACCATCTCAGCAATAATGATTTCTTCCTCCATAACATTCCTACAAAGACTGTCATGCATCTTGATATTCCATTTCACCTCAGCTGTAATTTGACTTTTCCAGTACTGCATGCAAAAATTGAGAGACTAACACAACACAGTAGTCCAAGCTGGATAAAATGGACATGTATAATTAAATAGAATAGTGGCTCAAGGTAACCATATACAGCATTTAAATGCTTCTATCATCTACAGAAAGAAAGCAGTTAGAGCTTCTTAGCAGCCTTCGTGAATTTTAACTTCCATGCATCTGCCATTTTCTCTTCAAGTAGTAGATGATATACAGCACAGTGGTAATCTTTTTTTTTTTTTTTTAAGAGAAGGGGGAGAGAGAGCGAGAAAGAGGGAGAGGGAGAGAGAGAATCCTAAGCAGGCTCCACACCCAGCACAGAGCCTGACGCGGGGCTCAATCTCACAAACCTCAGATCATGACCTGAGCGAAAATAAGAATCGGCTGCTTAACTCACTGAGCCGCCCAGGCACCCCACAGTGGTAATCTTAAAATCTGTTATTTTTGGTTTTCTATGTTTAGTTTTCTAAGCATTTGGGAATGCTTTATCCCATGGGGATATAGCCATGATTTCAAGATATATAGTAAAAAAAATAAAAATAAAAAAATGTTTTAAATACATAGTAAATATAAATTTTTCATCTGCATTACACATAGTAACTTGAATAGGTTATATGTGGAACAAATCCTTAGTTCATAGGACAATCCTTACAATAAGAAAGAGAAACAGCAATATGTTAACATGTTCTCAGTATATATCTGTCAACAAGTTTAATTTGAACTCCTAAAATACTCATCCCAGGGCATAAATGCCAAGCAACATTTTAGGTTTTGCCAAATTTCCATAACTCTTTCAAAATTTCACAACAAGCTCTGAATTCTACTAAGTGATATTTCCCTTCCTCTTAATTTGTTTGGGTTGCAAAGGAAATGACATTTTCCAACATATTTCTAACTTAAATTTGTGTTTTCTGCTATGCAAACATAATTTCTCATCTTGGAGAAACAGCATTTCTGACTCCAAACAGCTCTCCTGGAAGCAGTGGCTGTTCATTAAGCCTTTGAGGATGGTGTGCTCCATTCAAAGGGCAAAACAAAAACAAACCTGAGTGAGGATAATACAACTCACATGACACATCAGGTCCTTAAGTAACTGAACTTCGTTTAAAACTCATTTCTTTAATTTGTCTATGAAGGAATTGGGCTGGTGGAGAGACTGTAATGCATTTGTTTTTATAAGCCTGTGTGTTGTTGTTTTTTTAATTTCCCAACAATAGTTTGTCCTCTTACTGATCTAAGAGATGGATAAGTAAAGGACCATAAGAGATGAAGGGGGAAGAAAAACTTCAGTATGATTTTTGGAAGCGTTCATGCACATAATAGTTTTCCAAAAATGCTTATTTGTTTATCCATCCTGTTTTTTGTTTTAAATGGTAATTGTATTAGTCAGCTCTGGCTGACTAATGGGCCATATGAAATCCCCCAGACTCGGTGGCTTAAACACAGAAACGTATTTCTCACAGTTCTGGAGGCTAAGAACAAGGTCCGGTAGGGCCAGTTTCTGGTGAGGATTCCCTTCCTACTTTACAGATGGCCACCATCTTACTGTGCCCTCACAAGGTGAAGAGAGCTCTCTAGTGTCACTTCTTATGACCTCATTTAACTTTAATTACCTCCCTAAAGGCTCCATTTCCAAATACAGTCACATGGGGAGTTGGGACTTCAACATAAGAATCTGGGGGGTGGGGCGCCTAGGTGGCTCAGTTGGTTAAGCAACTGCCTTCGGCTCGGGTCATGATCCTGGAGTCCCAGAATCCAGTCCCGCATCGGGCTCCCTGCTCGGCAGGGAGTCTGCTTCTCCCTCTCCCGCTCCCCCCATCTTGTGCTCTGTCTCTAAAATAAATAAATAAAATCTTTAAAAAAAAAAAAAAAGAATCTGGGGGGTGAGAGGCACAATTAATGTTCGTCCCCAACCGTGGTACTGTACCCACCAGAGCAAGGATCCCTGCACACTAGGTTTGATAGGACTTAACGAGCAGCTGGGAAGTTTTCTAGTGGACCGTTGTTTAAGCTGAATGCTCTTGCACTTTCTCTGTGAGTCAAAAGGAAGCACAGTCTACTTGTTAATACTTAGGATGATGGGGATGTTCCCACCCTGCTTTGTGGAGATAGTAAACTGTACCACACAGTCTCCAGAAAATCCTATAAAACCAATAAACACATGATGCATGTTGAACATTTCAGTATATTAATTTTTTCAGGCCCCGCATGTTCCAGGCTGGATTATCTTTTTTTTTTTTAAAGATTTTTTTATTTATTCATTTGAGACAGAGAGAGAGAGAGAGAACATGAGCAGGGGGAGAAGCAGAGGGAGGGGGAGAAGCAGGCTCCCTGCTCAGCAGGGAGCCTGATGCAGGGCTCCATCCCAGGACCCTGGGATCATGACCTGAGTGAAAGGCAGTCGCTTAACCATCTGAGCCACCCAGGCACCCCTAGGCTGGATTATCTTAAACATGGGTTCAACAAAAAATACTGACAGAAGAACCAAATCAAATAAATATTTTCTGGGCCCCTATTATGTGAAACCATTACTAGCCGTTATAAGAGGGTTCTTCCACAAGATCTATATGGTTATTTCTAATAGTTTGTAATACCAATAAACACCATATATCCAAAGCTCTGTATAATGACTACATTGTTGCACATGAGGCTTTTCCACTGTACCCTTTATTATTACAATATAAAATGAAAGAATCTTGCTGTAAAGAAGGAAATGGATCAGGCAACACTACACACTACATACAAAAGAAGTACAAGTTCTTCTCCTAAACATTTGATTAAGATTTCAATAATTTCATTTTTCTGTTTCTCCTTTCCATAGTGAAAAGGCAAAAGGCTAAGGAAAACATTTTCTACTACATAACATTCCCCACAGCTGGCTCCACAAGAAGCAAAATTTGGCTGTGCCTTATCTGAGTTCAGGAGAAAATTCCCTGAAGAACACTTGTTTCTTAAGTCCTGGTACTACCATTAGCTAATAATATGAACTTGGGCTGGTCATCTTGCAGTTCTGTCAGGTATCAAGCCAGGGCTTTGCAGGAGAAAATACCACCAATCTCTTTCAGTTGTGCGATGATGCAATCTGGTTTTAAAAATTCCTTTTTAGCCCATGTAAAATGCAGTAGCATTAGTTTATAGAATTTTCTACCCTACATTATGACCAAAACCTTCACAACAACGTGTCAAAAGTTTATTACATGCTTGTAACTGTTTAATTGTTTCTCCTAAGAGAGAAAATAGAAAGAGTGAATAAGAATTGAGTTATTCAGAATCCCAGGTTCTCAATGTGCTGACATTATCTCAAGGGAGAGCCTGGACATTTCAATTGCCTCTGTTACACAAAGCCTGCTTAACTGGTATTGTAAGAAAGTGCTACAGTAGCTTTACCCAAATGTTTTTGGGGCCTCAGGGTTTCCCAATTCAAGTACTGGTGAAAGCTTAAGCTCTAAGACTGGGTTTATGTCAAAGATCGTATTTTCTCTCTTGTATATACCCAGCTCAAACAATGAAGCTTTTGCAAATGTTTATTTGTCCCTTTTTGAAAAACCCTAAAAACTGGGAATTTGGTAGTGTAGTAAAATTGTATTCCACAAAGCAAAATGTTTTTCCCCTCAAGTCGCCAGATTTCTCATGTGCCACATTTTTCAACCTTATTATTCTAAATATTTGCTTTTCACTTTCTGAATGTTTCCTCTGGTAAGATGTGGCATTTTGTCCTTGAGAAGTGAGTGCAAGTTACTATATTTTCCTTCTCAGCCATCTCATGAGACAGGCAGTGAAATGCCAAGAATAATGTAAACTATACAGGAAAATACCATGATATACTACACCTAGAAATATCTCAGCTTAATAGGTGTTGTGCCGTTAATGGTGAATTTTATGGAGGTAAGGAGATGTAAATCTGTCAGGTAGACAAAGATTTACAATAATACCCACTTCAGTGGGTGATTTTCATCACAGTTAGGACCGTCAGGCAACTTGTGTGTTTTCGAGTCTCTTAAGTTATGAAGGCCTCCTCATATTAATCCAAGGTTGGTATCTTGACCTTCCTGGAGTTGATGCTGATAATACAGTTTGCCACTCGTACCTTCCATTACCACTGATGTGATTTCAGTTGGTAGGGTAGGGTTTTAGTTAAATAAAACTTACTTAAACCACTGGTTAGAAGTTAATGATTATTTTCTACAAACAATGCACTTTTTATTATTGCTAGAGTATTCATGTAACTCATTCTTATATTTCTTTGTAAGTCATATCTGAACATAGACTTCATTTTCAAAAGATACAGATAGTGAATTACCGTAAGAAAATACTTGCTTTTGCACTTTTATACACTAATTTCACAGTTGTATCAAAAAATTGAATGATAATTTTGTTAGCTATTAATGTGAAGTCACTGGAAGGTAAACATCTTATTAAGTATGCTACTTACAGATTTGGGGGATACCATTGCATTAGGAAAAGAACAACAACGAAAAACATGTGTTCTGGTCTTATTCTTCATAAAGGGAAAAAAAATTTAACAGAAAAAGTATAATAGCCTTTTTAAGCTCTTTCGGTTACAAATTTGAATTTTTAACTCACTATGCTAGATAAAAATAGGATTTTTTTAAAGATTTGTTTATTTGAGAGAGAGAGTGGGGGGGGAGGGGCAGAGGAGAGGAAGAGAGAAAATCGTAAGTAGACTCCACGCCCAGCGCGGAGCCCTATAAGGGGCTCGATCTCACAGCCCTGAGACCATGACCTGAGCCGAAATTAAAAGTCAGACACTTAACCAACTGAGGCACCCAGGCACCCCAACATATGATTACTTTTTAAACCCATACTCTACTCATCTCTATGTATCTGGATACTACAAAAGACAGAAGAAAATTGTATGGGACATGATTACATGTTATATTTATATATTTATTAAATATATATGTTAAAACACTTTTAAGTGAGATTTCCAGGCCATTGTCTACCTTGGAGTCCTACCTTCCTGAGTTTAGAGAAGTTACTCCATCAGATGATAGACAAAAATTTAAGGTAAAACTACATGGATGCCTTTGACATGCATATGTGTATTGTAGAACATATTTAAGGAGAAATGAAATAGCAAACAGCTTTAGCCACAGCTGTTGTCACTGTGACGAGATGCTGACCGTAGGGCATAAGCATTACGTCGGGGTTCTGAAGATTGTTGGTTGACTGGTATTCTGCCAAGAACACAAGTGCCTCTCTTCCTAGCAAAAAGCCAAAGACGGGACCCTAGAGGAAACTGAAGTAAAGCCAAAGTTCTGCGAAGAAGAATGTCCTCAGATTATTTTCATCCCCTCACCATTACAGCTACCATGTCTTCTATGTGTGTGGTCCAGTTTCCTAGCGAATAAGGGAAGGAAGCAAACTGCCGAGGCCCTGCTGGAGAATACCCATGAGTCCTAAAAAAAAGAGTACGATGTAGAAAGACCGATGGAGGTTCAGTGGGGTTTTGAACAAGGAAAGAGTTGCATAAGGGTGTGAACCAGAGGACCACTTCCCTCTTCAGCCAGGATACAAGACGCAGGAAGGAAGAGCATCGGCCCCTATTCCAGTCTCTCCCCACGTTCATTATTTTTGTTTTTAAAACTAAATGTATTATTTACAAGATGTGGTATGATGGGGAGATAAAACATACTCCTTGTCAAGATACTAGATAAACATTCTCAAAGGAGGAAAGTTGGTTGCAATTTCCTGGATATTAATATATGTAATACCATAAATGAAATCAATTGAGATATTCATACAGGCTACCACCTGGTGGCTGCAGGACAGTCGGCATAAAAGATACAGTATTTTCAAAGACCTCGGTCATGTGTTTTAAAATACTCAAGATCTTATTTAATTTTTAATTACTGAGTTTTAGTAAACCTAATTATGAGTTTCTTCCTAGATAACAAATGACACATGGTTACTGCAGAAGACATGGTATTAACATATGCAATTAGCATCTTCAACTTCAGGTTTCACTCATTCAGTCCAACCCGTGGAGGAAAACATGCTGTTCACACTTAACATGTAGGCTTTAGGCAAGAGCATTTCTAGGCACTAGGGGATTTGGTAATGAGCATTTTGGTCCTCATGTCTGCCACACATAAATTGTTTTGAGAGACTTAAGATGAACAGTAATGAGCAGGTCTGATACAACAGATTCTGCCTATTAAATTAGTGATCCTGATCATTTAGATTTATATGAAAAACCAACTTACTCTTATGTGCAATACATAGTTTCCATTTTAAGCACTAATTATTTAAATTTTTATATATTTAATAAAGAAAAAGAATAAATATTCATGACCTAAATGTGTTGAAATTTTCTTTCATATTTAAATAGAAAGAAAAATAGTATAAAAGGACACAGATATGTTTTAAATCTATTGTCCCAGGAGAAGCACCAAGAGAAAAGGATTTCATGTTTAAATGGGAGTACAAAATGCAGCTTGTTATACCTCATTTTAGAGATTCACAATACTATATTTGCATTTTAAAGTTTCTGAAAAATTATTCTGTAAAGAAACCTGCTTCACCAAGTCTAACCCATGCCATTGTCAATTCATTTAACCATAATACTGTTCTTTAAAAATCTATTATCAAGACATTTTGAAATGCTACTCTAATCATGTCATTTAAAAAGTGTATATTGATATGGGCCTTGACAGAATGCTTAATAGAGAAAATACTTGTAGGTAGTTTAAATATATAATATACAATCCTAAATATTCTATTGAAACTATTGGTTTGGTGAAAACATTTCTGTTTTGACTTAGGATGCTCATGAAAACCCTTACTTCATTTCTGTAAATTCCCAAGAACACATTGTTCAAGCAAAAATTTCATAGACATCAATAAACAAAAAAATGGAAAAAGGAACTACATTGAATAAACCTTTCCTTGATCATTGTTCTTTCAAACCATCAACTAATCTAGAGCAGGAAATAACACCACATAATTATCAAGGCAACCAGCATATTTTGCTTATGGCCAATAATGCCACTTCCATTTATAAGAAGTGGAAACCCTCCAGTCACTCGTCATATTTCTCTCACCCCAACATACCCACAAGATCCCATTTATATATCAAGTCTTCTACTGAGAAATTACAATACTGTAATGAAATTTAATTTTGAATTTGATTTTAATCAAAACAGCTCACTCAAACTTTAAATAATTTAATAATTAGCAGAAATCCTTAAAGCTTGACTCTAAGGAAGCCATGGCTTATCTCCAGAGCACTTGTGCAACGTATACAATTTTATGTGTGTATATATACATATATATCACTTATGAACATTTTTATTATGAGGGGGTTCATAAATTTAAAAGGATTGGACTTCTGGGAGCCTAATAAATTGCACTGATATTCCATATTTCAGTTCAGAAGCAAGTGAGAGACAGACATAGGAGTCCGGTAGATGGACATTCCCAACTTGTTTGGAAAATGTGGAGATTAGAAGCTGCACGAAGATCGGGGGACTAGGCTTGAGGTGGTGCAAAATGGAGCTGCTGAACTTGAGTCCACTTTGAGAAAGAGTGACCAGAAAAACTCCATTGAGCAATAAAGAGAAAAGATATGTAACTTACCAATATTTGTCAGGGCTCTGGATGGAAAAGATTGATGATGATGATGATGGTGGTGATGAAGTTGATGAAGATGATGATAACCACAAAAACACTACTAATAAAATCCCCCCTGGATATTTGCCTTCATAAATCTATTCTTACCCTGGGGTTCACCAGAACCACAGTTGGGAAAGCCTCAAATTGAAAAATTTAAATGGTCCCAGATCCTTCACATACCTTGGTGACCAGCAGAAGTAAATGCAAATTCTCTGAAAATGTACCTTCAATCCAGGCCCCAAGTTCCTACAAATTAAGTACAGTTCACAATCACAATCAAAACTTACTGAATAAACAATGAAAGAAGCTGCTGTGAATGAAAGTCAGTTGAAATAATAAAAAACAGCTTTAGATTCCTCAGTGACTTCAGAAGATATAAGATAACAGAATATAAAATAACTACCTATGAGGTCTTTAAAGGAAATTAATCCCCTCTTTGATTTCTCAACTCCACTCTATCCAACTCTTTGCCTAATAAAATTCATCACAGGATAGACAATGAGATCCAGGGATTGGCAAACAATAGCCATAGGCCAAATCTGGCTGTGCCCATTCATTCACATAATGTCTATGACTGCACACGACAGATTCGAACAGTCACAACCAAAATACGTGGGGCTCAAAACCTAAATATTATCTGGCTCTTTACAGAAAAAAAAAGTTGCCAAAGCCTGGACTACACAAATACTTAAAGACACTCAAATATTAAAAATGCCAACACCACAGAGATCCCCACATTTGGGGGTTTTTTGGCACAAAATGGTGGTTTTATTAAAGCCATGGGACAGGACCCATGGGCAGAAAGGGCTGCCAGATCCCCACATTTCATTATAAACTCCTCCCTGTGATCACATGCCAGTAGTAAAATTATAGTTCAAACTGTAGAGTACCAAAGAAAGTAAAGACTCCTAAAGTACCCTAGAATTTCTTTTGGGTATAGCAAATATTTTCTCCAAGTCTGTGGTTGCTTTCACTGATTGTTGTAACTTCATTAAAAAGTGAATTATATTTTTTTGAAAGATTTTTTTGAGAGAGAGAACATGGGGGGGCAGAGGGAGAAGCAGACCTCCCACCCCCCACCCACCCCCACCGCTCCAACTGCCCCCCCAGCAGGGAGCCTGATGAGGGACTCCATCCCAGGACACCAGGATCATGACCTGAGCAGAAGGCAGATGCTTAACCAACTGAGTCCCCAGGCACCCCAAGAGTGAATTATATTTTAAAGAATTTTTTAATGTAGAAAAATACTTTTTTTTAATACCCATGTATTTACAGTTTCTGGCAGTCTTTATTCTTTTTTATAAATATGAGTATCCATCTGGCATCACTTTCTTCTGCCTGAGGAATTTCCTTTAACATTTCTTATTCAGGTCTTCTGGCAATAAAATCTCTAACCTTTCACTGGTCTGAAAATATTTTTATTTTGCCTTCATTTATGAAGGATAGTTTCAGTGGATAGAGATTTCTAGGTTAATAATGTGTTTTGTTTTGGGGCGCCTGGGTGGCTCAGTTGGTTAAGCGACTGCCTTCGGCTCAGGTCATGATCCTGGAGTCCCGGGATCGAGTACCGCATCGGGCTCCCTGCTCGGCAGGGAGTCTGCTTCTCCCTCTGACCCTCCTCCCTCTCATGCTCTCTGTCTCCCATTCTCTCTCTCAGATAAATAAATAAAAAATCTTAAAAAAAAATAATGTGTTTTGTTTTGTTCTATTTAACCAGCACTTTAAAAATGTTATTCCACTGCTCTCTGGCTTGACTGTTTCTGATTCTTATCTTTATTCTGGTTTTGCTGTCTTTCTGTAAAGAATGTTAAACTTTGTGGGGGAAGTTAAATAACTTGTGGGTCAGCTTTATCCTTTTGAGGCTTGTCTTTAAGCTTTCTCAGGACTAGTCAGGTGTATTCTTTACTCTAGGTCTACTAGCAAAGCTTGACTCTTCTAGGATCTTAATTAAACACCCCAGATATTCTTAGGTGTCTCCAACCTGGCTGGTCAGAGCTTAAGCATCTTTCAGCCTGTGTACATTATGGAAATGATTCAAATTACAATCCCCCAAGAGTTTTTGATTGGCCTCAGGCACTTTCACTTATGCACGCTCAGACTGGTATTCTGTAAGTTTCAAAGAGAATCTTCTCTACATTCCACTCCGGTACTCTGCACTGCACATGCTAACAACTCAGTCTTCCTGAACTGCAATAGCTGTCTTCTTAGCTTAACAAGACCACGATATTCTTCTCAATACCCAATACCCCTCCCTCCCACACACATACATATATTGGGCACTTTGCAGAAGAGTATCTAGGCAGAAAGATAGGACAATCACAGGGTTTATCTTGCTTATTCTCCTTTTTTTCATCACAGTACTGTGCTACCTTTCGTCCAATGTCTGAAAACATCAGTTTCACATATTTTGTCTGTTTTTCTAGTTGTTTATAGAAGGGAAATGTGGTATAGTTACTCAAATTTGGCCAGAAATAGAAGTTAGCAGGTTGTTTTAATCATGATGATGGGCCTCCATATTCCAGCCTGTCTTAGTTACTGAATCCTCCTAAAATCTCTTAGAACTCCTGGCATATGGCTGCCAAGAATGATCAAGCCATCACATATTGTTGACATTGGATATTTTAATTTCCAAGTACTTGGGGGTTTCCTGATTATTTTATTTTTATTCATTCCTAATTTAATTCCATTGCAGTCACGGAATTTTTCTGTTTGATTTTCTTCATTTTAAATATATTTAGACCCGAGTAACATTCTCCCTTTCAATTCATGGTAGTATTTCTCATAGGATACCTGAAAAAAACCCAAAGTGGTAAATAAAGGCTACAATTTGTAAGCCAAACTGTAGCTCCAGTTAGCTTCTAGTAAGTTGATGTGACAGAATTTCATTATAAAGAAGTGTTTTTAGGAAGAACCCTTAACTTGCCAGTCATCTGTTTCTCTTCTCTGCACAAAACGATTCAAGTGGCTTTTCCCAACATCAGCCACTCGTCATCATGAGACCTGAGAGAATTAGTTAAGAGCAATATTTTCATACTCTGACTGTCTCTTGGGGTTAGTATAACTGCATCCCTTCTTGGGTGCCCTTCCCATTTGCCTCTCTTTCCACCTTTTCCATTTAGTACCTGCTTTCAGCCATATCTTCCCCACCATGGTGTGGTTCTCTGGTTGGAATCTAATGTTTACCCTTTAAACAAACAATAACAACAGACATGCCAATGGCTCTCCTATGCCCCATTTCCAGGAAGAGATCATAGAATTTCACAGGTAAAAAAATCACAGACTGGGTGCCTGGGTGGCTCAGTTGGTTAAGCGACTGCCTTCGGCTTAGGTCGTGATCCTGGAGTCCCGGGATCGAGTCCCACATCAGGCTCCCTGCTCAGCAGGGAGTCTGCTTCTCCCTCTGACCCTCCTCCCTCTCATGCTCTCTGTCTCTCATTCTCTCTCTCACAAATAAATAAAATCTTAAAAAAAAAAAAATCACAGACTATCTTTACAGTTTGCCAATGGGATTCCATTCACACTTAGCCCTAATTTGATTTTATGGCACAAAACTATTTATTACCTACTCCCAAAGTCCTTTAGGAATATGCCCAAAGTTAATGGCTGGGATAGCATGTCTCACACAATGATCCCTTCCTCTCCTGGCATGTGCAAATTTGATCCTGGTCCCAGGATAATGAAATCAGACAAAACAAAAAATATGTATGTGCATTTCCCACTTTACCCTCTCATATTCAATGTATTTAATTGACTAAACCAGCCTTTCAAATCCCACCACCACCTATTTTAAATATGAAATGTTTTAACTTTCCATTCCAATTTTTGGTGAAAACACAGCTCAGTGAGTCAAAGAATGTAAAATGTTCATGTAATGTTATATCTTCTTGCTCTTTCTTATACATTAGCAGTAAAATGTTTCTGTTGATCAGAAGAAACCTATCTTGGTGGGTCAAATTGATAGAGAATTTTCCATTCAAAACTTTGAACTGTACTCTCTACTGTTCCTTCTCTTCCAGGATAAGCAAAGCCTGGAATATCTAGATCTATCTAGATCTATTTATCTATTATTTATTTTTTTTTTTATTTCACTTAGCATCCAATTATAGCCCATAGGAATTACATTGCCTAGAAACCCATGCAGTCCACTTGCCAGATGTAGAGAAGGTAAGCCTTGTCCTCAGGAAGTTCTGCCTACAGTCATGTTTGGGTGATTTCTTTCCTGTGGACATTGGTTTCTTCAGGTGCAAAAAGGAATGCATTGTCATTGGGCCCAACCATGCATGACATGGGTATCTGCCTTTTAATTTGAAACCAGGTGGCTGGTTCTAGGGCTCTAAGGTCCCATTTATCCTTTTCCCTCACACTTCATTTCTTTGAGATTTTTGTTCATTATCAACTCATCAGAGACTTCCCTGACTATATGAGCAAATGGTATTCTCATCTACCATACACACTGCTGCCAAACCCAGCATGCCCCCATCATCTTGATTTTTTCTCTAAAACATTTTCTCAACATCTAAATTATTATAAGTATTTTATCTATTAAAGAAGTTACCACTCCCCATACTAGAATATAAGCACCATCCCAACAGGAATGTGCTCTTGTTTGTTCACTGCTGAATCCTTAGTGCCTAGACGCTGAGCATTCGGTAGATAAATTTCTGATGGTTGAATGAAAAAATAAGTGCAGGAATCTTTCTTTTTTTTTTTTAAAGATTTTATTTATTTATTTGAGAGAGAGAATGAGACAGAGAGGGAGAGCATGAGAGGGGGGAGGGTCAGAGGGAGAAGCAGACTCCCCGCTGAGCAGGGAGCCCGATGCGGGACTCGATCCCGGGACTCCAGGATCATGACCTGAGCCGAAGGCAGTCGCTTAACCAACGGAGCCACCCAGGCGCCCCAGTGCAGGAATCTTTCTAACTGAAAATCACCCTTACAGATTCATAAAATAAAACTGCAATAGCTGTTGCCAAAGCCCGTATTCTTGCTGACCTAATGAAAGCCAAAACCTCTCCAGTTATGGTTATTCCTCAGTAGATGCATGTTTCAGCCCTTGAATAGCATTTATGTCACATCTTTTTCTGCAGTGGTAGGATGTACCCCTAGTGGTTTATTTACTTTTTATACCATTTCCATACTCTTTCAGAAAGGCACAACTGAGCTATAATATTTTAAACTCCTTCCTAAATTGATCCTCCTCCTACTCTTACATATGTAAGGTTGTTTCTGGATCTGGCTACCTTCTTTCCTTTTTCTTTGATTTCTGGTCCAGATATTTTGTTTCCTAAAATATCTCTGTAGAATGCCCCCTTGGAGATGCTGAAAGAGATAAAGTTAGTGAGTTCTAAATCTGCTACAAACATCTATTGTTTGAATAAATCTTGTCCACCTTCACCTCTCCTGGTGCAACAGTGGTTAACTGCATGAACCCTGGAGCCAGATCATGTAGATTCCAATTCCAGCTCTACCGTTTACTAACCGCCTTGCTTTGAATAAGTTACTTAACCTCCCTGTACCTCAACTTCTACAGCTGTAAAACAGAAACCATTACAGGGATGCATGGCCGGCCCAGCATGCAACTCTTGATCTCAGGGTCGTGAGTTCAAGCACCAGCCTACTTTGGGTGTGGAGCCCATTCAAAAAAAAAAAAAATCATTGTAGCACATCTGTCATGTAGGATTATTTTTTTAAATAAATGAAATATACATATATATATGTATAACACACACATAATGTTTGGAACAACATCTGACACGTAGTAGGTACTCTATAACAGTTAGCTCTTTCTATTAGAATCCGGTGTAGGAGGTATTCTAGCAGATTAACATTTTACCCAGGGTTGAGCTCAATCTAATTTGGTCCCACCACGCTCTCATTTGACATCTCTTATCCTTCCCTTAGAACATCGGTTCTTGGAGCACCTGGGTGGCTGTCAGTTAAGTGTCTACCTTTGGCTCAGGTCACAATCCCAGGGTCCTAGGATGGAGCCCCATGTCCAACTCTCTGCTCAGTGGAAGGCCTGCCTCTCCCTCTCCCTCCCTTTCCACCTGCTTGTGTGTGTGCTCTCGCTCTCTCTCTGTCAAATAAATAAAATCTTAAAAAAAAAAAAAAGAAGAATATTGGTTCTCAAATGTGTTGCCTGGGTCAACAGCATCAGCTTCACCTAGAACTTATTAGAAATGCAAGATCTTGGACTCCACCCCAGACCTATTAATTAGAAACTCTAGAGTGGAAGTAATCAATCTATTTTAACTAGCCTTCCCGTGTGATTCTGATAGAAGTTCAAATTTTAAAACCACCACCTTAGATTCCTAATTCAGTATTTTTATTACGTTTTCTCAGTGAACAGGCAGTGACCCCATAACTTTTTCACCCTGAAAATACCCACTTGGTATGACTTTTACACCCTTTATGAGGTAGTTCCCAAATTACTCATTTTGACCCTTGCATCCCACTTTAGAGATTATGATCTAATTGGTCTGGATGTGCCTTGGCCATCAGGATTTTTAAAAGGGGGTTTCTAACGCGCAGCCCAGTTTCAGAGCACAGATCTATACTCTTGTTTCGGCACAAGCGATTCTGAATTTCCTTTTTTCTGGATCTTAGTATGAAAACAGTGTTCTCCAGCCTTCCCTGGTGACTTAAATAATTGAAGTCCTTGATACAAATACAAATTCCAAGGCCCTATTCCAGTCCCAGTAAATCAGAATCTCCCAGAAAGCCCCAGGAAGTGGTATTTTTAAACAAGTACCCCAGGTGATTCTTCTCATTATGGAAATTAAGGAAAGAGTGATACATCAAAAATAAATAAATATGTATGATTCTTGCTACTTTTCATTGACGGATAAGAATACTGTCTAGATCAGTGCACTGCACTGCAAGTCGAATTATACCTCTTAGTTTTCATATGTTTTTATCTTTTTAGTCATTAATTCTATGTCATAAACCAAGTAATTATTCTATTTGGGGTCCCAAAGGCAGAAAGTATGTGATTTGGATTTATTTTATAGAGGAAAATAAAACTTCAGAGTATTTCTTTCATCAAGAATGAGACCTAAATCCCTTGCTAACCTTGAAAGGAGATTATTTGCTTGTTCAGTTAGGAAGAATGACCAACTTCATTATGCCCTGCATAAAAAGTCCCACTACTACTCTGAAAAAAAAAAAAAAAACTAAATTAAAATGAGCAGTTATTTTAAATGGAATAAAACTTCATTTAGAGATTATAACTTTACTGGTTATATGATAATTAAATACCAGTTAATTATTACAAAGCTAGCATTTGTGAGGTTAAATAATTATTTGGCAAAAAAAGATTACGAAATCCAAATTAAAACACCAAGAAATTTAATGTATAAAAATTACCATAAAACTTGTACAGTGTCTCTTTGGAACTAAGGAGACAGAACTCTGTGTGGTAGTGACATTACAGGGTAACTTTATGTATTTCTAATGCAGTAAATGTGCTTTTATCAATTACACAGTTTTTAGTATTTAGCTTGTACTAGTTATCTCGCTAAGTGACAAGAAGTACATTCATTAGGTTATGTGATTTAATTTATTATCATATAATTTATTCTGCTTTATAGATGCTTAAAATAGCTGAATTCATTTCACCAGATTCAGGACTCATTCAGAGAACATAGCTTCTAGGATTTGCTTGAAACTTTAATAATCTTGAGATCATTTGGCTCAGGCAAAATGCATCTGTGGACAGGCCTGAAGATCACAGCCACCTAAAGAATATCAGATATTTCCACCTTGAATTATTCAACAACTATGACTGTGTCAATCTGTACAAGCTTCAAATTAAGGAGGGTTCAGAAAGTGTCTACCTGTCCTAGCCGTCAAGCATTAAAGCATAATGAACAAACCATAATAATTTATCAAAACAAAATCCAAAGTAAAAATGAATTACACTGAATATTTTTAACTGGAGAATAAGTAATATGGTTTAGCGTTTTTTAGTATCAGACAGAAGGGCCCCTGGATCATTGTGAAATCTGCCCTGCTTACCTTCATAGCCAGTTCTATCCCCAGCTTGTTCACAAGATGCCTCGAGCCTTCCTTCCACCACCATCTTCCCACCTAATGCCCCAATGGCTGTAGCCCACCCTTCCATCCAAATGTTCCTCTTCTGGGTCCTACTCTCCTTCAGAATGATAGCTAATCTCATTAGCTAAGCACCTGTAACTAAATCCAAAGTGTTTGCTAAAGCAGTGCTTCTCACACTCTAATGTGTAAATGGATCACCTGGGCATCTTGTCAAAATGCAAATTCTGAATGAACAAGTGGGGTGGGGCCAGTGATTTTGCAATTCTATCATGCTCCCAGGTGATGTTCCTGCTGGTCCACAGATCACGTTTTGAGTAGAAAGAAGCTGATAGGTTTTTTTTCAAGTTAGAGCAGGGTCTTTCCTGTCTAGTCCAAGGACTTAGTGCTTCAGAAAAAAATGCAGATTTCTGGGCTTAATTCCAGACCTACTGAATCTGAATCTCTGAGGAATGAGCCCAGGAATCTGCCATTTTAATAACCTCCTCAGATGAATCCTGTACATCCCAAAGGCTAAATTACAGGTTCATCTCCAACTCCATTCCTAGGGTTTCCATGTCATAGCTAGATGTTTTGACAGTTGCTTTCTACAGAAATTGTCCTAATCCAAAGGAGCAAATCAAGTACTGGAGTCAGCAGATAAAATGACAGGTTAGGTGAGAATGGTTTTAGAAAAGTAGGACACAAATCATCAATGGAGCCATGTCTTCATTCTAAACAAGAAAGCAGCCCTTTTATTTTCTCTGATTTGGGCACCTCGTAGTGTACATAAAATTCCTTGTGAATAAAGTTCTTTTGTGCTACTAGCAATAGTGGGAATGTTTGCCAGAGCATGTGAGTCTCTGAGTATCTCACTTGGCTATCTCCAGCTTGCCAATTTTCTCTTGACATTGCTTCCACTTGCCATTACTTGGCACCACATAGCAGGTGCTAAGTCATTGCTGGCAATTACATGCTTCAGTAGAAACTTAGATCCTGCATGCTCAGGAGAGTGTAAAAGCTGTCATGAAAAATTAAAAATAGAGACCCAAGCATGTGGCCTCTCAAAAGATCTACATGCAGCTTTCAACAGCAACATTTCAACAGAAGTGAACATGCTCCAAATTAAGCAGCTTTCTCTGAAAAATGTAAAGATTAAACGTATCCAGGTTAGCATTTTATGGAAATACCTGCTGAAAAAAGCCACTAATGAAATGACTTTCTGAAAGTGCAGCTGCTAAAAGTACCCCACAAACATACAGGGATAATAGAGCCTTTCCCCTCCAATCACACTGTCACGCTTCCTCCCTTAGAGAAGTCACTGACTGATATCAATTCCATTCATTCACTTGGCCTAGAAGTTTGCAGATAGTTAATGTTGAGCATATTGAGATCTTTCTGAGAGGAAGTGATAGTCTGAGTAATATTTCTTAAAGACATTACTTCAGTGTTCTTCAAATGAGCTCGATTTTAAGCATGGTGTGTTTTGTTGCTCAAAGCAGAATCTGGAAGTAAGTCAAGATTTCACAAACCCTGTACAGAGGTATGCAATTTAAAACTTTGACATTTTCAGAAATGTGTAAGGATTCAAGTCAAATTTAGTTTATTCTAAATCACTCTGCCTAACCCTGGGGAAAATCAAATAGAAGAAGAATTCTTTGACATCAGGGAAGAGAAATAGCTATTGCTATATCTACATGAAGACATATATAACAAAAATGAAGAAAGGTTAAAAAAGAAAAATGAATCTAACTAAAATAGAACTCCAAAGTTGAGCACTAAATTTTCTTAATATACTTGATCCTAACTAAACAGCTCTTTACTTCTACTCCTTATTTTAACACTCTACTTCATTTTATAAATGAAATGCTTTCTCCTAATGTATGTCAATAAAAATTCAATTCCGTTTCCACAAAAACAAAAATAAGATGCCAAATTAGGCTCTATGGGGGATGAAATTATAAAAAGAAACTATTCTCTCAGGATGATTGTCATCTAGTGCCTGGGGTGTGAGGAGAGGGTTGTTAATAAAATAACCCTACAAATATCTATATTAATAATCTGGATATAAGTGATGTGAGAGGATAGAGAATGTTGATGTGATTCGAAGGACTGGTGTCTTCAGGTTGGGAGATCAAGGACTGCTTTGTGGAGTAGATGTTTTCTCATAGGTGCTTGTGTAAGATTTTAGAAAGACTGATAAGAAAATTGAGAATTAGCAGACACTACAACAAAAATATAAAGGTTGGAGAGCATAGGATGTGTTTGGCTGAAGTGTGTGGGTTTGGTTTGCTATTGGGGTTCATGTAAGGAAGAAGTGGACGGGTAGCTAATGATATTGTAGGGAGCCATGTTATTCAGGCACATGGCTAGCAAGCTTGAGGACATTTTTCCTGACTTAACAATGGAAAATCTTTGCATTACAGTAAATAAATGGCAGAACTAGTCTTTATATATGTCAAATTTGAGTGAGGAGACGACTAGTTAGGAAGTTACTATGAAAGAGCTATATTGAGAAGATAGAAGAAGAGAAAGTCAAGGGGGAATCAGATGGATTCATTCTGAGATATTGAGATAGAAACTATTGAACTTGGTAGCGGGTTGGATATAAGTTTAGGCACACAGATAAGAAGTAGGTGGAGGAAAGGGAATTCAAAACTGTCTTGGGATTTCAAGTTTAGATTACTAAGAAAATAGAACATTTTTTTCCAAAAAATATGTAAAACTGAAAAGTAAAATGTATAAATAGAAATTTTGCCATTTTAATTCAAATTTAAGAAGGTTTGCCTCATTGTTTTGTTTTACTTTAACAATCTAGGGGCACCTGGCTAGCTCAGCTGGAAGAGCATGGGACTTTTGATCTCTTGAGTACTAAATAGTGCTCTCAGAGTTGGGAGTTTGAGCCCCACACTGGGTATAGAGATTACTTAAATAAATAAATAGACTTTAAAAAAGTCTAGATAATTACTTCAATTATCTCCTTTTTATATACTAGTATACATGTAGTCTTTTTAAGATAATATGGATGGATTACATTATAAACCACATAAACTGAAAAACAAGCAGTATCATAACAAGTTATTTCTGTATTGATTGTTTTATTAAAATCATTGCTTTATACTTTTAAATCATAGATATGTAAATAAAATTTTAAAATGTACATACTATTGAATTTGCTTCACTAACCTTGCTTCATTTATTTTTTTTAATTTGAGTATAGTTGACAAATAATGTTACATTAATTTCAGGTGTACAACACAGTGATTCACAAGTTTATACATTATGCTATGTTCAATACAAGTGTAGCTAACATCTGTCCCCATATATCGCTGTTACAACATCATTTTATTCCTTACGCTGTGTCTTTTATTCCAGTGACTTGTTCATTCCATAACTGGAAGCCTGTATTTCCCTCTCCTCTTCACCCTTTTTGCCCAGCCCCCCAACCCTCCCCTCTGGCAACTATCAGTTTGTTCTATTTATAGGTCTGATTCTGTTTTTTTGTTTATTTTGTTTTTGTTTTTTTAGATTCCACATATTAGTGAAATCATATAATATTTTTCTTTCTCTGACTAATTTTACTCAGAATTATACCCTCCAGTTCCATTATGCTGTCTCAAATGGCACGATTTCATTCTTTTTTATGATTAATATCACTAAATCAATCAATCTATCTATCTATACCATATCTTCCTTATCCATTCATCTATCTGTGGACACTTAGGTTGCTTCCATATCGTAGCTTTTGTAAATAATGCTGGCAATAAACATAGGAGTGTCTATATCTTTTCAAATTAGTGTATTCATTTTATTTGGGTAAATACCCAATAGTGGGATCATTGGATCATATGGTATTTCCATTTTTAATTTTTTAAGGAACCTCCATACTGTTTTCCACAGTGGCTGCACCAATTTACATTCCCACCAACAGTGTATAAGAGTATACAGGTATTTTATTTCAGATATTTTATTCTTTTTGGTGAAATTAAAACAGTGTAATTTCTCTTTCTGCTACTTCATTTTTAGTGTATAGATATGCTACTGATTTCTGCATATCAATTTTGTATCCTGCAACTTTACCAAATTCATTTATCAGTTCTGGTAAAGTTTTTTGGTGGAGTCTTTAGGATTTTCTCTGTACAGTATCATGTCATCTGCAAATAGTGATAGTTTAACTTCTTCTTTATCAAAATAGATGCCTCTTTTTTTCTATCTTTGCCAACACTTGTCATTTCTTGTCTAGCCTTTCCAACATCTAGAAGGTGATATCTCCTTGTGGTGTTTATTTATTGGTTTGTTTTTAAGTAGGCTACATGCCCAGCATGGAGCCCAATGTAGAGCTTGAACTCAAGCAACCCTGAGATCAAGACCTGAGCTGAGATCAAGAGTTGGACACTTAATCAACTGAGCCACCCAAGCACCCCTCATTGTGGTTTTGATTTGCATTTTCCTGATGATTAGTGATGTTGAGAAGATATCTCTCCACATGTCTGTTGGCATCTGTATGTCTTCTATGGAAAAATATCTATTCAGGTCCTCTGTCCATTTTTTAATTGGATTGTTGGTTTTTGGTGATGAGTTGTAGAAGTTCTTTATATATTTGGATATTAATGCTGTATTGGATATATCATTTGAAATGCCTTCTCCCATCCAGTAGATTGCCTTTTTGTTTTCTTGATGATTTCCTCTGCTGTGCAAAAACTTTTCATTTTGATATAGTCCCAATAGTTTGTTTTTGCTTTTCTTTCCCTTGTCTCAGGAGACATGTCTAGGAAAATGTTGCAATGGCTGATGTCAGAGAATTTACTAGGATTTTTATAGTTTCAAGTGTCACATTTAGGTCTTTAATCCATTTTGAGGTTTTTTTGTTTTTTGGGGTGTGTGTGTGTGTGGTGCTAAAAGGTGGTCCAGTTTCATTCTTTTATTTGTAGCTATCAAGTTTTTCCATCACCATTTATTAAACAGACTATCTTTTCCCCATTATATACTCTTGTCTCCTTTGTCATAGATTAATTGGCCATATAAGTATGGGTTTATTTCTAGGCTCCCTATTCTGTTCCATTGATCTATACATCTATTTTTGTGTGAGTACGATAATGTTTTGATTAATACAGCTTTGTCGTATATCCTGAAATCTGGAATTGTGATATTTCCGCTTTGTTCTTTTTTCTCAAGATAACTTTGGCTATTTGAGGTCTTTTGTGATTCTGTACATATTTTACTGTTATTTTAGTTCTCTGAAAAATGTCGTTGGTATTTTAATAGGGATTGCATTGAATCTGTAGATTCCTTTGCATAGTATGGACATTTTTTTTTTAAGATTTTATTTATTTTTGACAGAGAGAGGGTGTACAAGCAGGGGAAGCAGCAGGCAGAGGGAAAGGGAGAAGCAGGCTCCCTGCTCAGCAGAGAGCCCGACGCAGGGCTCAATCACAGGACCCTGGGATCATGACCCCGAGCCTAAGGCAGACGCTTAACTGTCTGAGCCACCCAGGTGCCCCTACTATAGACATTTTAACAATATTAATACATCCAATCTATGAGTATTCCATATGTTTGCATTATCTTCAATTTCTTTCATCAGTGTTTCACAGTTTTCAAAGTATAGGTCTTTCATCTCTTTGGTTAAGTTTATTTCCAGGTATTTTATTCTTTTTGGTGTAATTAAAACAGTGTAACTTCTCTTGCTGCTACTTGATTTTTAGTGTATAGATATGCTACTGATTTCTGCATATCAATTTTGTATCCTGCAACTTTACCAAATTCATTTATCGGTTCTGGTAAAGTTTTTTGGTGGAGTCTTTAGGATTTTCTCTGTACAGTATCATGTCATCTGCAAATAGTGACAGTTTAACTTCTTCTCTACCAATATAGATGCCTCTTATTTCTTTTTCTTATCTGATTGCTATGGCTAGGACTTCCAGTACTATGTTGAATAAGGTACTAACCTTGCATTAATAAGACAAAAAACACAGTAACTGAGTTGACATATAAGCAGACTATAAAGGAAATATTCCTTAATTTTTTTACCTAAATTTGCTTATATTATTTCATTTTTAGGAAATATTATATGAGTAAAAATTGATAGTATAGTTTTATATATGGGATATTTGTCACTGAAACAAGAAATTCACTGATATAGGTAATATTGTACATTTATTAGTACATTTTAATGATATGATAAAAGTTAGCTATAATTTGGAAAATCAATAACCTTTTCCTAAAACATTTATGCTGTGTTAAGCACTATGTTAGAATTAGGCACCAGGTTTCAACCATGAAAAGAAAACAGGCCCATCCTAAAGGAAGTTATTGCCTGAAAGAGTAGAAAAGTCACTCAACTGTAACAGAGTTTGAAATCTAAGGACACAGTGCTATGATGTACAAGACACAAGCACCTAATGCATGTGTGATAGATCAGAGAAGGCTTCTTCAACCTCAGAGTAAGGAGTAACTGGACCAACTGAAAGAAGTGAGGTGGACATGGAAGTTTCCCAGCAGAGGACATGTAATGAGAAGACCTGGAGGCAAGGAGCTGGACAGCAGAAAAGGTTGGTGGACAGCAGTGGGGGAGGGGGTGGCAAAAGTAAGGATAGAAGAATGATGAAAGGATTGTGTGCTCTGTTAAAGAGTTTGGGATTCCACCCAGAAAAAAAGAGGTCATTCAAGTTTTAAGCAGGGAAGTGACACAGTCACATGTGAGCATTACAACGATTATGTCAGGTGCAATGCAGAGAAACAGATCAATTAGATTGAAAAGAGAAACTAGCTTTGAGGATATTGCAGAATATGAAAAGAGATACTGGTGCCTTCTAAACACTTAAAAGTGGATATAAATATGATACAGTAAGACTAGCAGAATGTGGTAAGTGAATAAATATGGAGATAAACGAAAGGGAGAAGCCTAACAGCAGATCTAAGATAATATCAAGTCCCTTAAATTGAGTAACCAGGGAGATGGTATTCACTAAGACAGGATCAGTAGGAAAAGACCAAATCTGAGATGTAAGATATGAATTGAACTTTATGTATATTGCACTAACGATGCCTAAGTTATCCAAATGGAGGCATCCTATAGACTACTGGACACACAAGTTTGAAGCAAAGAAGAAAGATCTGTTCCAGAGACTGATCATCAGCATATATATGGCAATTGAAATAAAGGGAGTAAATGAGATTGTTCAGGGATACTATTTAAGCTGACAAATGGAGCCTGAATAACACCAACAATTAATGCCAAAGAGGAAAAAAAAAGTAGTCAGGGATTAAATCAGAAAATGAGAAGAAGTAAAATGTGATGAAAGCCACAAGAACTGCTTTGAAAAACGAATGCATTAATGCTACTGAGTGGTCAAGGATGATAAGAACTGAAAAGTGTCTACTGGACTCATTAGCAAGAATATTATGAACAAACATGGCAATAATGTTTCTGTAGATTAATGGGGGCAAGTTAGTTTGCAGTGAATGACAAAAGGTAAATTTCAGAAAGCAATTACAGATAGACAACTCTTTTAGATAAAGCTACAGATATTTAGTATATGTGCAGCCAAAATGAGCACAAGCTTCAGAAATATCTAAAGAGAGACATAGAAGAGATACAAGATTGTCTATATTGTCTGGCATGGTTAAATGTTCATTAGAGATATGAGTACACAATGACATCAAAGATACAGGATGGAATCAAAACACCCCCAAAGTGAAATAATTAACTTTAAGGGGGTGGGGAATTTTTTTTTTCTTATGTAAAGAAGAAAATGATGGATTCAATTTTTTTCTTAGTCCAGTGTATTAGTTTTCTATTGCTATGTAAAAAATCACTACAAACTTAGTAGTTTATGACTATACAAATTCTCATCTCACAGTTTTCAGGAGTCTGGACACTGGTTAAATGGGGCGTCTCAGGGACTAACGGAGTGCAATCAAGTTGTTTGTGGGCTGGGGTTGTGTTCTTATCTGAGATTCAGGGTCTTCTTCTAAACCCATTGGTTCTTAGCAAAATCTTTCACAGTTGTTCCTTGCAACTGTGAAAAAGGTCCCTGCTTTTTCCTGTCAGCCAGGTGTTGTTCTAACAAGCCATTTGTCCCTTTCATGTTGTCCTCTCTATAAGATGGCAACTGCTTCTTCAAGGCCAACAAGAGAACATTTGCTGCTTCAAATCTCTCTAATATTAGAAGAGCCCAGTCTCTTTTAATGGCTCACCTGATTAAATCAGGACCATCCAGGATAATTCCTTGTGATTAACTCAAAGTCAACTGATTTGCAACCTTAATTCCATCTGAAAATTCCCTTTATCTTTATAATATAATGTAACCTAATCGCAGGAGTGACATCCAGTCTACTCACAGGTCCCATCCACACCCAAAAGGAAGCGATACTACAGAACATGTACTCTAGGAGGGGGAAGTCTGAGGGCCATCTCAGAATCCTGCATAACACACAACAAAAAGATCACCTTAAATTTAAATATTTTTCTTTTCTTTCTGAAAGGGAGATTTGTTCACTACTCACTTAATATGAGGGTACTCATCTCTAAATACATACATATATACATTGTTTTATATCTATCTTTTATGGAAGTAATTTTCAGTTGTAAAAGAACCAAATCTACAAAAGAACTAAAAATTTACCATTTATTGAAAAAAGCAACATCATTGAAAACTATTGGGACCCTTCTAAACCAGAATTAGGCAAAGAGTGTAATTGCAGAGAGATCTCATTAGCATACATAGAGATCTAAATCATGACCTTCAATAACACTAAAAAAAAAAAAAAAGATAACAGGAAAATGAAGGCAATTATTGCAACTCTTTGATACAGCTTTTCCCACCTGTCTTAATTAAATTATCCTTGGGAACTTCTGCTTTGGGTTGACACTAACTGTTGACCCTCTTTGGTACAGTGCAGACCTAGTGCTTAAAGTAGACTATCTCTCCCCATTCCCTCATACGTATATTCAAAAGCACACTTGGTTTTGGACTTTCTCAGCACAGAAAGAGAAGACTCCTGTTGGGGACTCTTTTCCTTTTGGATTCGGGATCTCTTTATGAAATGAGCAGAGACTAACCAGGTGAGAATTAGGTACCTGTTCATAATAGAACCTGATTCTACTCTGTATCAGCCCTCAAAACATTGATAGCACAAATGAATTCTCACTTACTTTATTCTTCTAGTATTGTACAAAATTAAACTGTAATAAAACTCAAATGGAAAAATTGAGAAATGATGAAACAAATGTATCATTTCTTGCATGTAATGTGTCTTGGAAATCATAACACCTACCAAACAACAACAACAAAACATAATACAGTATCTCCCTCAGCAAATTAGTAAGATAATTCGATTCTAGGACTGTTCGAACACAGTGAAATACAGTGCCATTATCAATCTACAGTGTCTTCAGGGGTGTGGAAAGAGGATGAGGGTGGAAATGCAAGTATGTGCAATTAAGATATATTTGCCACTCATGACCCATGAAAATAATGTAGGATAGATAAGAGAAAAGAGGATAAAAATAGTACTTCCCACTAGTTATTAAATCTCCATGCTTTTATAGTCATTATGGTGGATACTTTATTTTAATTTTTTATTTAAATTCAATTTAGTTAATATATAGTATATTATTAGTTTCAGGGGTAGAATTTAGTGATTCATCAGTTGCATATAACACCCAGTGCTCATTACATCAAGTGTCCTCCTTAATGCCCATCACCCAGTTACCCCATCCCCCCACCCACCTCCCCTCAAGCAACCCTCCATTTGTTTCCTACAGTTAAGAGTCTCTAATGGTTTGCTTCCCTCTCTGTTTCTATCTTATTTTATTTTTCCTTCCCTTCCCCTATGTTCATTTGTTTTGTTTCTCAAATTCCACATATGAGTGAAATCATACGGTATTTGTCTTTCTCTGACTGACTTATTTTGCTTAGCACAATACCCACTAGTTTATGGTGGATACTTTAAATACATTATCACAGACCTTCACAATGACCTGGCAAGTAGGTATTTGTCTCAATTTTTACATTTTTACAAAAGGGAGAGACAAGTTAAGAAACTTACCCGGGGACACAGAAGGAGTGAGAAGCTGTAATGTGTCCCCAAGTTTAGCTGACTTCAAGGCCTGTGTGATTTCTCATGTATCACATCGCCTCGGGTTGGAAGGAGCGCTAGTGAGGAGCCTGATGTCATATGTCTCCAGAGTACTGGAGTAGCACAGGCTAAAATAACTTCAGACTCTTCTGGATGCTCAGTGACCTTGTTTTTTAGAAAAGTACCACAAAACATAAGTTTAACATGCCCTATTGCCCTGAATATGATGAGATTATGTCCTATAAATTGGTTTATTTTCATAATATTTTTAATAAGACAGATCTTTTAAAAAATATGTACTTTATCCATAAAACATTTTTATATCAGAGATTTCATAGCTGATTAAATACTTGGATTTGGTCTTTTTTTTTAAGACCCCAGTTAAATAATGCTCTAAATATATAAGGCAAAACCTTAGTTTCCCAGCCTTCTTCCTGTGGTTTAGCTTGTACAAATCTGTACCATTTTCATTCTGAAAAAAAAAAAATCATTATTTGAGGGGAAAAGAGACACATCATATCAGTAACGTACATGTGAGTATTAGGAACAATTCTATAGCTCTTGTGTTATTATAGAGTGATATAATTGCTGTTTCCTCTAGTGTTTCTCCTTCCCCTTTGAGAAGCCAACATAAGAGACTTCTCCCTGCACATCCAGAGCCAGAAACTCATTATGATTGCAGCCCTGAAAGGCAGTGCTGGGAACCAACTGTGAAATTGTGATTCCTCAAGTGGAGTGTGGGAAGCCCTATGTACTGCTAGTTTTCTAATGGATTGAACCACACAATCACAGCAAATAGAAACCCTGAAGGCTGATTTTGTGTGTGTGTTTATTTTAGTGGTGTTCAAGAGAAAACTAATTAGAGGGAAATTTATCAAAACACATGTTTCCTTGGCTAAGAAATGTCTGCTCTAAATATTTGCTTTTCATTGATGTTTGACATGCATTTTGCCTATCCTTTTAAATTTTTATTTTTCTAAAGAATTCCTTATGACAGAGAATATGAGCAAAGAAAAATTGGTGGAATTTGTCAGCTGAACTTTGCAAAATTTTATAATAAATCTGATCTTTGGTTGTTCCTCCTCTTGGACAGACTCAGGAATCAAATGGCCAAAATAATCAGCCCTCCCATCTACTTAATTTTCCTGCAAAAATTATGTAAGAAAACAAGATAAATAGTTTAAAACCAATATAGCATCATTCCATCTATTGAGCCTGCATATTTATGAAGGGATTTGTGGAACTCAAGAACTATTTGATGTAAGCTGCAACATAGATAAAATTTCAACTTGCAACTTTCAAGAAATTTATCTAAAGCTATGACTGCCTAATGTAAATAAATTCATATAAATTGGCTCCTACCTATTGTTTTCTATTTGTTCTTATAGCAAAGTGTGCAAACTTGCATGTAACAGGGAGTAAGGGACAGGTGGCTAGGTAGGGAAAGACAGATAGGGGGCTATGTGATCAGGCTCACAGAAATCCCAAAAATGTGAAGGTGTGGGGAAACCAGAGATAAGGGAACAAACCAGATCACCCTGCCCTAGGCATTTAAGTGTGAAGAGTAACCAAAAGAGAATTGCCATATATCTGAATCATTTCAGTCATTCCTTCCTAATTCTATTTCCCCTCTCTCTGCAATGCATCTCTCCAGGTCAGATTCTCTATAAATATCCCTCCTCCCTTTTCTTATTCTTTGATCTTTTAGGCTCTAGAACAGGGATTGAAAAGTTACTAGTGGTTGTTTGCTAGATCATAGGCCAATATAAAGAAGGTAAAGTTTGTTCGAGGAGTAAAATTGGAGTAAAACATTATTTCTTATACATCACTATTCCAAAAAGGTGACTGGTAAAAGCTACTTAGGTGACCTAAAACCTACCTCAGAATAATGGATGCATATTTGAGCTTGAGCCTCCCCCCAGCACCAATGAGCAGGAATATTCTCAGAGTGTTCCATACAGGTACTGTTGCTGGGGTGGTGGGTGGTGGAGGGGCCTATCCCCCTATACTCATTTACCAATGTTTAGACCCCTGTGTCCAAAGCCAGTATTTTGAGTGGGATTTTATTCTCCTTAATGATACTCCATTAAAAAATAAATATCCTTAAAAATGGATATTATTCAAAAGAAAGGATATGACAGGTAACATAAGAGCTAACATTATTCATCATTGAAAAATATATTTTAAAACATCATTAAATCAGGGGAGATTATTGCAAAAACAGAAAACAATAATAATTCAGGGTACACTTATATACATATATGCACACAAATATCTATTACATATTTATGTATTATAAGTGTTACTTCATAAATGGAAAGAGAGATGGTATTTTAAAATGATGTGCAATAAATGCTGATAAAGGAGCTATATAAAAAGATTGGCAGATACATTATATAAATATATCTATTTATAATGATAATAAAAATGATTTTATAAGAAGGGAAACAGATCCATACAAATATTTGCAGCAAATTTTCTATATATTTAAAAAAACAATATCTGTACTGTATAAAAAAGGTTTTTGCAAATTGGTATAAAAAACACTAAAATATAAAAAAGGATATGAACAATTTAAACTAAAGTTAGTAAAGTAAAATATCTATATAAAAATGTTCAATTCTCAGAGAAGGGCACCTGGGTGGCTCAGCTGGTGAAGCGTCTGCCTTTCCCTCAGGTCATGATCCCAGGGTCCTTGCAAGGAGCTCTGAATCTAGCTCCCTGCTCAGTGGGGAACCTGCTTCTCCTTCTCCTTCTGCCCCTCCCCACCCTTGTGCTCTCTCTTGTGCTCTCTCCCTCTCAAATAAATACATAGAATCTTTAAAAACAAAAATATTCAGTTCTGCTAGTTACCAAAAGAAAACAATGAGATAAGAGTAATGTGCCTTTTGAAACCAATAAAATGAGGAAATTTGGTAATCAAGCAGGTGCTCTCATACATAACTTATAAAAAATAATAAATGGTCAGATTCCTTCTGGAAAAATGATTTTTCAAGGTGTTCCAAGACATATAAAATAATTGTACCCTTTAACCCAATTATCTTTTGATGAAAAGATAAAAGAGGGAAAATAGGAAGGAAAAAAAATGAGGAAAAGTTAATATGCATGAAAATATTCATTATAATAAATATAAAGCCATTAAAATTATGAGGATTGTGCAACATGAAAAATGCTTATTTATAACATTAAATGAAAAAATAAATAACTGCATCTGTCTACTAAATATAAAAATCATGCCTAGATAAGAAATACACGGGGGGAAAAAAGAATAGTTAAAAGTTTGATTGGTTAAATCTTTGACTATAAGCCATTTTAATGCATTGTGTTTTAACCCAATCGGTACTACAATTTTATTTATTTAGCAAAAATAATTTATTCAAAGCAAAAATTCCTGGCAAGGAGTAACATAAACCCTAGTGGTCCCTATTTTCTATCCTCTCATTTTCCATAAAAATTTTAGCTGGGCACAAGGCCACCTGAATAAAGGCAGCATGTCCCAGTGTCCTGGGACATACCTAAGTCTTGGTCAATGTGCCATGAGTCAGAATGCTATGTGGCAGCTTCCTGAATCCTACCTTAACAGACAGCTGTCACATGGCCTTCCCCAGCTTCAATGTTCCTTCATCCTGCTACATAGGTTGTAGAAGCCAACTTGGACAAGGGCCACAGTGTAGCGTTGACAAAACAGTTTGAACTGGAAGGAGTCTGAATCCTTCAAGACAACGTAGAGCAGAGTCGTACTCTCAGCCCTGGTTTGCCTATCTCTGGCCTTTCTCTACGTGAAGGATAGTGAGCAAGAAACCATCTTGTATAAACTACTGTTAGTTTTCACTTTTCTGTTACTAAAAACAAAATCTCAACTTACTAAATGCAAAGAGGTCAGCCCAAAAGCCAGCTAGTTGCAATGTTTAAGTCATGATCAGTTGAAAATAACTGAGAGCAAAGTAGGGACAACGATATGGGGGCAGTATGACACCAAGATTGCCAAAGTTGATCCTAGGGCATTCGCATTAGTTGACAAGATCTAGGCCTTCTATGTCAGGCATTCTCAGCTAAGGTGATGAAAACTGGTTCTTCAGGGACAAAAAAGAAATGTTAGTATACAATGGTTTGTGGCTCTCCAACATGCCACAGTACATAAAGGGACATATAATATTTCTATGGTATTAACATTTCATGGTGATGGGTGAACAAAGAGTCTAAAAAAGTCTCTGGGTGGGGGGTGGGGTGGAGGACAGTGATCATGGAAGAAAAAAGAAAAAGACTAAGGAATATTGCTGAATGTGAGTGTCCTCCCCTGCCTGTTCTATTAAGCAAATCCTACTTTTCTTTTGGATTCCATAGCTTCTTCAGTTAACAACTTGTCATATTGTTTGATTCGTGATTATTTTTCTATCTCCTCACTAGATTTTAAGAAGATTATGATTTTTGGGGCACCTGGGTGGCTCAGTCGGTTAAGCGTCTGCCTTCGGCTCAGGTCACGATCCCAGGGTCCTGGGATTGAGCCCTGCATCGGGCTCCTTGCTCAGCAGGGAGCCTGCTTCTCCCTCTCCCTCTGCTTGCCGCTCCCCCTGCTTGTGCTCTCTCTGTCTCTCTCTCAAATAAATAAATAAAATCTTAAAAAAAAATGATGATTTTCAATTCTGCATTTATAACACATTACTTGGCACATAACAACAGCACAAAAAATGTGAATGCCGAATGAGCAGACCAGGGGCATTTTACCTGTAAGTCTAATGCTCCAGCAATTCTCACTTAACAACAGACACAACTTGCCCTCTGCTTGAGTGGTGACAAATTAAGACAACCTCTGAGAACACACAGGATTTCTCAAACAATATGTTGAATAAGTTGGTAAAAATATCCAGTTCAGCCACAGAAACACCTTCATTCCTACTTATTTTTACCAATTTAGGTTTTCCTGTTCTTGTTTTTGTTTTTAAAGGTTTAATCTTCTTTATACTCATTACTACATAGCATTTTCTCTTTTAATCTCAAACATCAAGTTGATGTGAAATTTGCTGTTATTTTAACAATAGGGCAGAGTTTGATATTTGGAATTCATACAAACATTTCTGAAAAGGCCACAGCTAAATAGAATCTAAGCTTTTCCAGTTTACAGGAAATATCACAAACATTAATTATGAACTCGAGTCTTTTTACTAGTGGTTTATTCTACCAGTGTGACTCAACCATGCAGAATAATTCCACTTAAAAAATAGTTACTGAACACCTCGTGCATGTGAAGTGTTATGTAAGGCCACGGGGGATAGAAAGCAAAATAAAGCATAGCCTGTCTTCAAAATTCTTACATTCTATTTGAGAAACTGTCATGTGAGGTAATATAGTTTATTATGCACAATATACATACAGATGTTTGAAAATTTGAAAGAAGAACATATAAAATTCATGCAAATAAAATCTCATGGATAGGTTGGCTTTTGAGATGTGCTTTGCTGTTGGCATAGGATTATAATAGTGGGAGATGGGGAGACAAGGCCCTGCAGGCAGTGGACAGCACAGAACCAAAAAAGAAAAAAAACAACATAATACTTTTCAAGAAGAGTGCAAGAACTACATTTGATTTACATGCACATTAAAATTGAGAAGCAAATTTAGGCACCTGTAGCTAAGTGAAAGAAAAGGACAATTATTAGCAAGGTAGTTTGGAGCCATTTCCTAAAGAAATTATTATGCTTTGACAAAAATCCACCATTAGCCACTGGGGACCCCTGGCAGCCTTTAAGCATGTGAACCTTTAAGCATGTTTGTAGAGTAACGTACAAAGACTTTCACAAGTAGGGAGACCAACAGTTCATTCTTGCAATGGTCTGGAAAGAGTTAATAAAAGAGATGAATTAGGACTGTAGGAAAGAAATGCAAAAATTAGCTGGATTAAAAAACTTTTCAAATGAAAATTTGCAATTCTTGACAATTTTTTGAATTTCAAGGGTAAGGGAAAATATATGACAAGAAAAAATTATTCCTAGGCCCTGAGCCTGAGGAACTGAGAGAAAGATGTGTCACTAACAGAAAAAAGGAAAATAAGGAGGGCAGGCTGGTTTAGGATGTTGAGGAGATAATGAGTTTTCAGGCTTGGACATATTAAACTCGATATACCAGCAAATGCCAAAATGAGCTGACTTACCAGGCAGTTAGAAATGCAGTCCCCAGTAGTTGGGAATAGGCTGAAAGTGCTATAAATAATGTAGGTGGAGATGATTGTTGATGTTGTGGAAATATTTAGAAAAACAAAGAGTATGGGACGGAAAGTAAAAGAATCAAGAAAAGAAACTTGGATATTGCAAATTTTAAGAGATAGGAAAACAAGACAGAGCAAAAGTTCTCACAGGATATGTGGGGAAAACGAGACTAGAATATGTCACCAAGACAGGGTAAATCTGCCTTTCCAAGAAAGAATCAGTCAGCATGGCGAGGCTGCCACGGGGTCAGGAAAAAGGGTGCTACTTGATTACAACTGAAATCAACTCTGGCAATCAAACACTCATTACAATTGTAATTAAAGCTCTCTTACAACATGGTATGCTCTTTTTCCCAGTATTGCTAAAGTACCACGAAGTATTGGTAATGCAAAGCAAACATGAATGTATTGTGGTACAAATATCAATGCAACAATATTAACATGTTTCAACTTATTTGGTATCATATCTGGGACAAAAATATCAATTATATGGGGTGGCTGGGTGATGGACATCGGGGAGGGTATGTGCTATGGTGAGCGCTGTGAATTGTGTAAGACTGATGAATCACAGACCTGTACCCCTGAAACAAATAGTACATTATATGTTAATAAAAAGAAAAAAATATCAGTTATACAAATAGTAGTATGTATTCTCTGTATATAACTTTGGAAAAGATCAATATTGGTAACTCAGTCTCTTTGAAGCCATTAACAAACCAGGGAGGGTTTTATTCATTGTTGTTACATGCATAACAATGTAAAGTAACCCACATCCTGAATAGAATTACAAAAAAATATCAGCTGTGAACTTGCTTTGTGAACATTGGAAAGTCATAACTTCTCTGGTTTCACTTCTTTTTTCTGTTATATACTGGAGGGGCTGAAGAAATGTCTAAGGCATCCTACTGACTTGATGTATAGTCAATATATTCCTAAAGTATCTTTTAACTAAGTAAAGGAGGGAAAGCAGCAAGCTGAAGAACAATAGCTGAACAATAGGTCTCACAAAAATAGCAAAAAGGATGTATTAGGCTCAAAATACTTTATTGGAGGGAGGCTCCAGATATATGATAAGAGGCAGGAAATACAACCATGGACATTCAGCCATGCTCTTTTGCCCCAGGGAATGACAGGTTGGAATAGCAACATTGTTCTCAAAACAGCGTTATTTTAAGAAAAATATTAGGCAAAACCTGAAATCTTCTACTGGGGAATATCCTGCAAATATTAACACAAGTTTGTCAGAGTTCTGACACTGTTAAAAATTAACACTTAATTATTTTTAAAAATACATGCACACACCCAGGTCCTTCAAGGAGATTCTCTCATTCCAAAGAGGTTGGGCTAGTTCACTACTTAGGTACTTAGAAGTCACGTGAATCTCTGCCAGAAAAATGGATGTTTGTCCAATCCCAGCACTACCATAAGCCATAGAAGACCTCAGTATCAGGGCCTACATTTTAGAAATCTCTCCTCCTACAGCAGGTTATAAAACTCACTTTGAGCATATGTCAAAGATGGTTTCAAGGGAGAAATTTACCATCTATTCTCAAATATATTCAGTAATATACAGAAAAAACATTAAACCAAGTCTGGCTTTTTCCTTAGCTTCTTAATTCTTAATAGCAGAAGCAGATAAAACAACTAATTGGACTAGTTCATCAGAATAGATAATAAATGAATGCATTGCTGGTTAACCTCATAGCTATTGTTAAGTACAGTACTTGTTTCATTTATAGAAAAAATTTGAAATAGCTGATTGGCCATAGTGACTTTTCTACCCTTTGGTCAGCCAGTGGTACAGTTCATATAAGAAAGCAACATAAATATCTTATTCTTTCCCTTTATATACCATTTCTCAAGATAAGTATTGATCCCTTACATCACTAAAAATGTGACTAATTTTTATATCATTATAAACCTGTTAGGGAGAAGCTAGATATGAGCAGTGGAAGGAACACCCAGATGCAGAGTCCCAAGTCCTTGAAGAGGAATGATAGAGACATGAGCTGGAGGCAAGGATGGTGATAAAAAAAATAAAATAATAAAATAATCTACATATTATAAGATGGAGAGCTCAACATCCTGACCTTGTAGCTTCTAAGACCTTCCACCTGATAGATCAAGAGTCACAGGTGCAGAGCATGCCTTCTCCTCTTCCACCTCTGTCCCAGGGTAATCCTAGACTCATTATAATACATTTGCATTACAGGTACAGCCCCGCCCATAGAGAAAGGCTGCCACAATGATGGTGGGTAGAAACCTTGTAGGGTGAAACCCTTCCCCGCTCAACCTGTGGGAGGAGTTCCCCAAATGACTGGAAGCCAACTCCAGTAGATACCATCCCCACTATAGTCCAGGTCCTCCCAGCCCAGAGAGACCCAATCATATCCAATCCTGAAACAATCTATGATCTGGTTCCATCACATGGAACCTGCCTACTCTCCCACTTTGACAGTGTACTTTCACTTTAATAAACTGCTGTGTGTTTGCTAGTTTCCTCCTGGCTGTCTTTATTGAAGCACAGATCCCCAGGTAAATCTTCTCCTGGGGAATCCCGGGACTCCAATCACACAAAGCAGACTCTCTCTCACCCCTAACAAACCTATGTATTTAAACATACTGAGTTTAATACATGTATTTCTTATGCTTATTGGAGTTCAAATTGTCCTATAGAGTTGACCCTTAAAAAACATGTGGGTTAGGGTGCTGACCCCCTGCACAGTCAAAAATCTGCATTGACTCCTCCAGACTTAACTACTAATAGCCTATTGTTGTTGACAAGAAGCCTCACCAATAACATAGTTGATTAACACATATTTTGTATGTTATATGTTATATACTATAGTCTTGCAATAAAGTAAGCTAGAGAAAACAATCTTATTAAGAAAATCATAAGGAAGAGAAAAAATGCATTTATAGTATTGTACTGTAAAAAATCCAGGTATGAGGGATCACTTAAACCTGTGTTGTTCAAGGGTCAACTGTATTAGCCAGTGGGAAACTCTTTAAATTAATGCTAATTCCTTTTGACAAGATCGTAAAAAGTCTCTGGTAGCTCCCTTGCTACCCAGTACAACAGATTTAACAAACTCATCTTGTACATTTCTCCATTTCTCTTGAAAGTTATAAGGTATTTCAACACACAGTTTGATCCCCAGAAATATGCACTGATGCTGGCAATGTTGTCATCGTTCCCAGGCCTTTTCAGTGTGAATATATATATAATACACACACATATACACACACACACAAATACACACAAACACACACACACACACTTACCACCTTTAAACTTACTTGAAATAGCATGTTATAACTTTGATCTCTTTTACAGGCATATCACTCTGGCATGCTTTTATTCTCATTCTCTTTGTATTTTGATATTTTTTAATGGGATTTAGCCACAACACTTTTTTGTTGTTCATTTTTATGTGAAATTATTTTCCTGAACTTTTAGAAGGGACCTTGGTTCAAATGGTATTTTCTAACTTCAGAGAGCTCCTTCTTCCAGCATTTGCAGGTAGTGTTAAAAAAAAACACACGGTGGCTTGCTTTCTGAGATTTTCTAGTTCTATTTCCCTTTCCCACTTTTACACAGATGTCATTTTCTCTTTCTTGTTCTTGTCCCTATCCTGACCAATACTGATTCTATTTTTGGCAGTTTCTCCCTAATAAGGGACCCTCTCCTGGAAGGAAACTCTGGTTAATCAGTTTCAAGAGTTATGGGGGCTTTCCAGTTCCAGCTCCTTCAACTTTCCAGTGAGTACTTGTTGGCTCTTTTGTGGGTTCCTATGCTCAGGTCCTTCAGTCATTCTATTGCTACCATATAGCTTCTTCCAGTGAAAATGTTGTCAAAAAAAAAAAAAAAAAGAAAAAGAAAATGTTGTCGTCATACAGGTTTCGTGGCTGTTGATTTGTTTCCAATGCTTAAATTTTGAGGTTCAAAGGAGTAGCTCATGACCCAGTTTTGTTGTAAACATTGACAATGAGTTTTTGAGTTTCCTTTCCAGCTGTCACCATGTTCCCAGAATTTCCCAGAACATGCCACTTTTAGAAACAGATACGGGTCCAGCTCGAGCTACAGATGTAGATATAGATGCAGAGTTGCAGGCACAGGTACACGCACAGATAGAGAGGCAGACATAATTATACATAAATATGTACGGATGAAAATGACGAACAGAATAAACATGGGATATATATTACCGGGGTGATGGGATGATGAGTGATTTTTTTAGTGATATTTTTTGGTTTTAGTAAAAACAAAAACCAAAGCTAGTACTTGCAAGTCTAGGAGAATTATTATCATCTGCTCAGCATCCCATTGGTATCTAAACCCCAGTGACATCAAGTTCAGTTATCTCCTTCAGTTCAACTAGTTGTACTTTTATCTTCTTTATGAGAGAGAAAATGGTCCACTGTTCACTCTCCTAAACCCTTTGGTTTTGGGCAAGAGTTCCATGTTTAAGTACTCCAGTTTCCTTGATACACATTAAAATGCAACTGCTGCTATTTCATTACAAACCTCTTTGTATGAATTTGCTTCTCAAACATTCTTCAGCTTTCATCTTAATACCTAATATAAAATTATAAAAGCCTACTCTGGAGCTATAAAGTCAAAAATTTGACTCTTTCAGAATTCTTTTTTATTCCATTTTTTCCTAAGGTAATGGCCCTCATACTCATGTCTCATTTAATCATGAAGACTACAGATTTAAAAGACAATGACCAAGATGGAAAATGAAGTGGGTAGTATTTCAAAATGTTACCCATTTTCATTTCTCTATACAAAGAATTGTCTCTGGATAGTCACAATACCCTTGCTTACAGTTGTTGCAATGTTGACTCTATCTTGTGGGCATTAGCTCACCATTTGGTTAATATCAGACTTTTTCATAATATTTTTGAGTCCTTATTATAGTATATTTAAACCTGTCATTAATTAAATTTGGCTATTGCTACTCTGAAAGAGCAGATGAGAGAAGCAACAGTAACCACTAAAATAATGCTTGCGTTTAAAATCATTCACAAGAGGGATGTCTGGTTGGCTCAGTGGGTTGAGTGTCTGTCTCCCTTTGGCTCAGGTCATGATCCCAGGGTCCTGGGATTGAGTCCTGCATCGGGCTCCCCGCTCAGCGGGGAGCCTGCTTCTCTCTCCCTCTGCTTCTCCCCTGCTCATGCTCTCTCTCCTTTCTCTCTTTCTCTGACAAATAAATAAATAAAAACTTTTAAAATAAAATAAAATCATTAAGAGATAAACTGAGGCATATTAAAATTTAAGAGTGTATTTGAGCAAAAATTCACTGGAATTAGGCAGTGCCTAACTGGCAATGATCAGTAGTGCTCCTCTGACAGGAGCAAAAGAAAGACTTTTAGAGAAGCAGCAGAAGCAAAGAAAAAAAAAAAAAAACTCATTGACTACAGCTTAAGCAGTTGCCTTATTTGGGTTGCCTTAGTTGACTGTGATTGGTTGTCCTTAAGTTTTGATTTCTAAACCTTGAGGTATTACAGGCTTAGAGCCTGGTTTGCTTATGTAAGCAACTGAGGCAGGGCCACCTCAGCCTAAAGGCCTCCTTGTCTAATAAATTTAACCAGGTTTTCTCCCCTCTCCTGATTTTTTAGAGGGATTTCTGAAACACGATTTCCCCTGAAAAATGTCCCTTTTTCCTCTTTGGGTTCACTGCTCCCTCTGCTTTCCCTACAGTTTTTACCATGTAAGATAACTGGTACTCGAACATTAGGTAAGTGTTTGTAGGGGGGCGTTCTGGAATTCTCAGCTGGAGAGATAGCAAATGCAATGGTGCTCTCCTCTCAGCAATACTCCCCAGGAAGTCTCAAAGCGACCTTATCTCACTCAAGGCTACCAGGAATTCAAACAGTTAAGGAAAACCCCATCATGATCTTTTCCTGAAATTATATTCCAATAAGTCTGTTCCCTTCTTGGTGGCTACGCTTTAGCAAATTTGGCTTCTGATTAATTTAGCTATTAATGACTGACAATGAAAGCCACTGTACATCCATTTGTTCTTTTACCCAGTGGAATGAAAAAAATCCAAGATTATAAAGTTGCTTTTTAAGTGATTCCAATTGTTTACAAATAGAATTCACTCTATAAATATCTTTGAAGGTTTATAGATAAAGTCAATCTCAATAGACTGCCAAATGGAATCTTAAAAATATTGCAAATTTAATGTTTCTATAATGTAGTTTTAATTTACCTATTAATTTCTGACAGTAAAATTTGAAACAAGATATACTCATATCATGGAAGAAAATAAAAATAATTATATTTGTATAGTCATTCACAATTCTTTCATATACATATTTCATTTGCTTTTTAATTCTATATTCTCTTTAATGAGTATTTACTCAGTGTCTATCATGTGTCAGGCACTAACTTAAGAATAAGGGAGTACAATGAAGTAAAACAGCCCTGAAAAACCAATGGTCAAGAAGGCCACTCTCTAAAATATAAGGAAGCAATCTCAGAAAGATTAAGCAGTTGGCCAAGCTTACTGATAGGTAAATTGATAACAGAGTTGAAACTAGTTTTCACTTTGTGAGACTACGATTTCATATCAACTAATAACACTCCTATTGGATCATTTACTCTAATAAGATGACTATATATTTTTTCTCAACCATAATAAAATAAAAAATAACACTTCTGGCTGAGGGAAAATTCGCTTTCACTTGAAACCAAATTTTCATGCAGATATGTGTCCCTGGCATAAAAACGTTTTTAAGCACAATCAAATGAACACAAATTCCCAATTCTAAATCATCAAGCTTCAGTTTATGCTGTGTTTGGGTACTCTGGGGTAAAAGGAGTTGAAGGAAGAGAGACCTTTATCCCTGAACTGAATTTATTAATCCCAAACTATTCTGGTGCTCATTACCTATTCAGTGACTCACTAGCCTATCGGTCTACTGTAGAAATAAAAGCTGCATTTACTTTTCTTTCTTTAATCTCTTCGTTCTTAATTGCCATATTGACAAAAAAGAAACAGTTGTTTACCTTCCAAATTCTCTGGAGCACCAGCCAAATTAATCCTTTTAAGCAGTGTTTCTTCAGCTCTGGAAACAAGTAGCATGCAAAGTAGCAGAGGCTCCCTTAAGCAGCAGCAAATACGAGATGCCTAGACATTAACCTTGACTGGGAGAGCCCTGCAGGTGTTTGCTTCTTACTGTGGAAACAGCACAGAGGTTCTGGGGAGAGGGGAGAGGTAACTAGGGCTGGATTAAGGAGAAGGACAGTTGAGCAGTTCCCTGGGGTGTCAATCTTTAAGGGAAAGCTTGATAAACACAATTGATTTCCTCCTCTTAGGCATTTCCCCTTCTTTCTTGATAACAGAATCCTAACTTTGTTTATAACAACTATTTTTTTTTTAATCTGAGTGATGAATCATGATGTCTGAACTAGTCTTAGTATCTCATTCCCTTTGGAAGATACTTTCATACCTAGCCTCCTTTGCAGCTACAGGTGACAATTTGACTCAATTCTGGAAAATAGTATGAGTGAAGGTAGAATAGTGTTGACTGGTACTACCCCTTCTTCCTTCCTGTTTGGGTCACTGTTTTGATGCTGTTCCCAAAGCCAAAAGGTGGGGAGAAAGGCATTTCAGAAGAAGTGAGACCTAAATGTTAAATAGAAACTGATGTGGGAAACAAAGGCAAAAGAAAATTTCCTTACAGTATACTCACAGCCCATCCAAAAGTCCTTAAAACAGGCAGAGTGACATTCCTCTAGGAGCTCAGCTGCCTCAATGTTAATACTTTGCTAAGAGCAAAAGGCAACCTTAGCCAAACCTCAGGATCCTGTAAGCCTACTTAAAACATATAAAAATTCCTTTGGAAACTTCCTTTATCTCTACTCCCCAAGATACATGTTGGCAATCATCCCCCAAGCGTATGACCCTCCGATATACATCTGAAGGGTCTCACGACTCAGGTTTTATTAGATAGTAATAAATGACCTTTACCCAACAATTGCTAGCCCCCTCCAGGTCCTGGAAACCTTGCTTCCAAAATTCCTTAGAGATTTTTGCTATCCCTAGCCTCCTCCCAACTTGAAAGTTTATAATTGGCCACTCCTCGTGACCCCAGTGCAGCTATTCTGCCTATGAGTCCTGCCCCTGTGCTTTAATAAAACCACCTTTTGCACCAAAGATGTCTCAAGAATTCTTTCTTGGCCATTGGCTTTGAACCCTAACATCTTTCCTACATCAGAAACTATCAGAGTAAACGGGTGGTGGGGGAGGAGTGGGGAATAGGTCTCCAGGAAGAAAGAGTACTCTATAAATGCCCAGAGATAAGAAACAGCATGGAATCTTGAAGAAACTGTAAGAAATTTAGTATGACCAAACTATAAAGCATGAGGATGGGAGCGCTAAGAAATAAATTGGAGAGACAAACTATGATCAGACCATGAAGGGCATTGTAAGCCACACTAAGGAGGTGATATTTTACACTAAAAACAAATGGGGGCTATTGAAAGCTTTTAATCAGAGAAGTGACAGGACTAGAATAAAATCTTAGAAGGGAAATGCATGGGACTTTATTAGGGTCTAGGGGAAACAAAAAATTACTGTTTTTTAAAGATTTTATTTATTTATTTGACAGAGAGAGATAGAGAGAGGGAAAGAGAGGGCACAAGCAGTGGGCGCAGCAGAGGGAGAGGGAGAAGCAGGCTCCTCACTGAGCAGGGAGCCCAATGCCGGGCTTGATCCCAGGACCCCGGGATCATGACCTGAGCCAAAGGCAGATGCTTAATCAACTGAGCCACCCAGACACCCCAAAAATTACTGTTGTAATAGTTTTGATGAGAGATAACAGGGGCCAATAAAGGTAGTGAATTGGGTAAAAGATAATTGGGTAAAATGTATAAAGATTCAGAAGGCAGAAAAAAATATGAAACTATTAGTGAATGAATCTTGGGGAAAGGACAGAAATTAGAGTTACCTCCCAGTTTCTGGCTCTGGCAGCTGTCCAGATATAAGTGATGTCAATCACTAAAGAAGGAAAAGCAGGAGGATGACCAAGTTCAAGGGGAATTTGACACTTTTGTGAGCCCTCCAATGAGAGACAGAAGTCTGAGGCTCAGGAGTGAGATTGGAATGGATACAGCATGGAGGCCAGAAGAGGTTAAGTGCATTTTTAGACAGTAGGGAGAATTCTGGTGTGACTGAGGCAAATTGTGGTAAAACTCTGAAATAGCCCATCATTTAAGGTAGCAGATCTCAAACTTTACTGTGCTTAAGGCACACTCAGAGAAACTATAAGGCAGATCGTCAGGCTCCACCATTAGGAGATTTCTCTTTAGAAGGCCAGAACTAGGGTCAAAAAAGCCACATTTTTAGTAAGAATCCTATTATTGATTATTATATATGCAGATGAACAAAGAATCACACTTAGAAAAATACTCATTGAAGGGGAAAATGAAGACATGGAAGAACTTAAGAGACAGGAAGAAAATCAAGAATAGTGTGCTATAAGGAAGAAGTGAGAACATTTCACAAAGTAGAGACAATCAGTGGTACCAAAATTAGGAGGAAGAGTTGTGCTGAATTTTACTTTAGTACTTTAAGCAAGACTAGAAATGCCCTCAAATGCAATGGAAGAAGTCACCAAATGGAGGAAGAGTTGAATGTTTTCTTGTTTGTTTTTGTTTTGTTTTTATATTTAGTTGCAATTCACTAGTTACTATTAAATATTTAAATCCACTTTTTCAAATATCCTATATAGAAATTTTTTCTTATAAACTGCTTTTAGCTTCTGTTGAAAATACTTCAAAATTATTTTCCCTTTAATCGTAAAAATAAGTTATAAATATCAAAACTAAAAAGGAGTGAAGGGTGCGAAAATATGCCACCCCAAAATATGCCTCTTTGACATAAGGATTATTTTGAACTGATTGAGAAACAGCAGACACAAGAGAAGCTCTGAAAATACAATAGAAGTTACCCTTTTATAAGGGAAATTTACATTTATAAAGTCCCCAGTGCAAGGATATACCAAAAAGAAAAGGATTACTCACTAGAAACTCCTATTGATGGAGAAGGAATCAATGTAAATCTGAATAACAAACCTTACTCTTGTTTACCATACTTTTCCTGCTTACCTCCCTACAACGGGCCTTCCTCACACTCTCCTCCTTTGTCTTTAGCTGAAGACGGTATTTAAGCCTAAATTCGAAGCCACAGCCAAAGTTAGTCATTTTTCCCTGGGTATCTCCCATATACACAGGAGCTAGATATAGTAATAGTGAAGGATACTCCAAAGAAAGGCAGGCAGGAACAAGGGGCCCCACCCTAAAAGGAAACCACCCTTAAAAGGATTTTACACCACCCTGGAAGGAGACCTCCATCCTTTCCCACTCAAACAACTACCTGATAGGTAGATGAGCATGTACAAAAACCTGATCAGGTGACAGGTGCAGGGAGGATTAATCAGATTAAAACAACCCAAACCATGGGGCACCTGGGTGGCTCAGTCGTTAAGCGTCTGCCTTCAGCTCAGGTCATGATCCCAGGGTCCTGGGATCCAGCCCCGCATCACTGAGCCCCGCATCACTGAGCAGGGCTCAGTGGGGAGCCTGCTTCTCCCTCTCCCTCTGCCTGTTGCCCCCGCCGCTCGCTTGTGTGTACGTGCACTCTCTTCTGTCAAATAAATAAATAAAATCTTAAAAAAAATAAAGCAAAAAAATCTGGTCAATGATGCATGAAAAAAGTGACAGAGTTGTGAAGTATAGACCATTTCTTTTGGAGATTAATTAATTGAAATCAAGTATACATAGGTGCTAAATTCATATGACTGAAACCTGGAAGGTAAAAGTAAAATTATAAGATCTCCCTTTATCCAAGTTAGCCAAAGGGGGGTGGGGAAGAAGGAAGGAAGCAAAGATGGAAGGAAGGAAGGAGGGAAGAAAGGAAAGAAGGAAGGAAGGGAGGAATAGAGGAAGGGAGGAAGGGAAGAAAAGATATTATTACGGTTAGACTATCATACAGTCTGAAAGCTCTGCAATTGCTTTTTTCCACCACAAAAATCCAACTTCTACGTTCATAAACCCAATTGTCTTTGAAAAACATCTTGTCAATTATCCTTCTATTTCACAGTATAGCCAATCCAGTTTCAAAATCAAAACTGTTCTTCCTCATTATTTTACCATGCTATATAAATTCCAGTAAGAAACGGATTTGAATGTCATTCAATCTGATGATCAACTTGAGTACATTGTTCTTACATTCTACTTATGATTAGTATTGTGATCATTCCTGAGCCTGTCTTATAACAAATACTTTACACCTTGGGCAACTTTTCTTTAAATGCCAGCCCACCAGAAACTTACATGATTTGGCTGGGGAAAAAGTGGCAAGTTACCATGACTTGACACCTCTTGTATCATGACTCCAACATAACAGGGTCATTCAGATCAGAATGACATTACAACAGCAATTGTTCTGGTCTCTCCCTTGTCACAGTCATTATCTTTGGTCATTTCATTTAAATGCATCATTTAGTTTGACAGCAAATTCTATGACAGAATAAAAGGGACCTTGGGGGAGGGGTGAAAAAAACATCCCTAAGTAAAACTGATTTAACATCAAGTAACTTCAAGGTTAACTCTGCACACTGAGGTGCTATCTCCTCTACCAAGAAGAATGCTGGCATAGCTAAACTGGGCTATTTAACCTTGAGGGTTAGAGGAAAAAAAAGAGTAGGCTGTTGAAGCCTTTAAGGACCTATGTATAGAAAACTCAATAATTATTAAAAAGAGAGAGAGAGAAAGAAAACTAATTCATTTACAAAAAATGTATTTCAAATGTTCAAAGTAGGGTTAAGTCATGGTTAGGAGTTTTAATTTATTCTCAATTTAAAAGTATAGGCTTTGAAGTTACACAAACTTGAGAATTGTTCTTAGGGATTAAGTAAAATAAAAAGACTGTACTTAACACTGAAAATACCTAATAAATAGGGAGCATTTATTAACGGTATCACTGTTATGTAACTAATAAGAGAAATGATAACCCCTAATCAATGAATTAGTAATGTTTAAGTTCAAGATTAAGTTTGATGACTGGTGAATACTTCCACATTCCTTTCCACTTGGCTTATAGATCCAGGTGTGTCTTTAATCAACATCAATTCCTATCCATTTCCATTTCTTCTTCTTTAAAATCAGAGTAATGTGAATTTTTAAAAACAAACATGATGCTTACACTGTCTTGTGAAGAGTAGGAGAGGAGAGCCAAGAATAACACATGACATCAATAATATAGCCTGAATGAAGTTGGTGCCTCAGGAAGCATGAAAATAGGGCTGCCAACAGATTTGGAAGTGAGAAATAAGAGAATAGAAAACAAAACAAAACAAAACAATTTCACAGTTTTGTCCAAAGGTTTCATAAGCTTGGGTTCTAATAAAATATTTATATGCTGGATACTCGCTGTAGGGAACCATTGCATGAGGTATGAATAAATCTGCACTGAGTCTGTTGAGGGCCTAGAGACCACCCTCTGTCTGAGATATATCATGACTAAAGATGTCCCACTGAACAATTTAGGAATATGTGGAAGAATTGGCATCACCCAGAATTTCTTGCTAATCCTAATTTTTGTCTCAATTAAATGTAATGAATTCAATAATTCAATGGTCTCCTGCGGGTTAATTCAATCCCTTTCAGGTTATAACTCAGTTCTTCAGATTCTTTCTCCTTAGGCTACCTTCCAAGAGGTCTATTGAAAGAGTGGGCAAACTTGATATGTAAATGGCCAGACAGTATATTTGAGGTTTTATTGGCCATATAGTCACTATTGCAACTATTCAACGCCATCAGGAGGAAAGTAACTATAGTCAAGATGTAAATGAATGAGTATGGCTGTGTTCCAATAAAGCTTTATTTATGAATGCTTTGTATGAAATTTTATCTTCATATATCATTCAAGGGCTGCTATAAAATATTTTAGGTTTTTTTCAACCATTTAAAAATGTAAAAGCCATTCTCAGCCTATAGGACATATAAAAACAGGCAGCAAGCTATAGTGGACCATGGGCTACAATTTGCTGACCCCAGGTGTGTTGTATACTACTGGGGACTCTTTAAGTGACCTTGGGCACTGGGACAGGGAGGTTCTTAGCATCAAGCTAATCTCTGGGTGTGTTAGCTGGTGATCACTAAGAGTCTGCCTATTTGTTAGATGGCTGTACTCTTTTTTTTTTTAAAGATTTTATTTATTTATTTGAGAGAGAGAGTGAAAGCAGGAACACAAGCAGGGGGAGTGGGAGAGGGAGAAGCAGGCTCCCCGCAGAGCAGGGAGCCCGATGCTGGGCTCCATCCCAGGACCCTGGGATCATGACCTGAGCCAAAGGCAGACGCTTAATGACTGAGCCACCCAGACGCCCCTAGATGGCTGTACTCTTGTGATCTTAAATTTCTCAGCTTGGTCGGACCTCTCAACCCTCCAACCTGACCCTGCTCCCCCTCTGTTCCTGATTCTGTAGACCCCTCAGAACTGGTGCCACATCTGTCTTATCCTTGGCCCCAGGTTGCTCTCACCATACTAGGTTCTTTTGTAGTCTTTAAACCAGTATCCATACATTCTGAAACTAAGAAGCAAGTACAAGTCAATGAAATCCTCTCTCCACCAAACTGAACCACCCACTCTTTTGACTGCTGAGCTGCTGCATATGGGCCAGAGCAGTCCTGGACATCAGCTTCCTAAAGAACTACCAAATGCTGAGCAAGGCTATAGCCTGTCTGCCCTTAGTTTTCCTGTTTATACATGCAGCAAGCTTCCTCCCCATTCTGTGTGGGGCTTTGAAGCATTGGAAGGTAGGTTAAAATTCCATTACTTTTGTCTCCAACATCATATTCTCCTTCTTTCAGAGAGAGTATTATCATTCTCTCCTTCCCTGATAGTGGGCAGCCTGCAGAGAAAAATCAATTTATTAATAAGGAAATTAATTCAGGAAGTATTAAAAATATTTCACCCTTAATATGTAGGTTTCCATGGATAGAAATGAAGAGGTTAAAAATTCTGGCAAAAGAGAACAAGATAAATAAAATAAATAAATAAAAAAGCAAACAGAAGATTGTCTACAAAAACACACACTTCATTCAAAAGCAAAATGCTTATTTTATGATTTGGTGCAGAAACCATTCTAGGATAAAGAACCAATTTATAATGAGGCAAAATAACCTTCATGTTAATTACTAACAGAGCTTTTTCCAGATAGCATTGTGCTCAGAGAGTATATTTACTAGGAGAAAAGTAATACTTTATCATATGTAAACTTGTGTTACAGAAGCATTTTTAATACTGGGTTGTTTTGTGATGAATAGAATAAAATCCATGTTGAAAAATTTTGTTAGTGAAATAGGTTTTATTTTTTTTTTAATGTGGCTATGAATTAATATAACTAAAAAAGATTCTGGTGATGGTTTAGTAAATACTTGTTATTTACTAAATAATTATTCAACAATATTTACTGAGTACCTGCTATATGCCAAGCACTATTGTAGGGCCAGCTATCATGTAGTGAACAAAAAACCATCAAGCAGGAGATAGACAATAAACAAGATAAATAAGTAAAATATATGTGAATAAATGATGTGTTATAAGAAGGAATTATAAAAGAGAGAAAGCCCCATGAAATGTGAAGTTAAGCATTAAAATTTTAGATCAAGTGGCCAGTAAAGTCTTATTAAAAGATGATTTTTGAATAAAAATATGAAGGAAGTGAGGCAGCTAACCGTAACAATGTAACAGGAAGACTATTCCAAACTGTGAGCATACTAAGGGCAGAGGACTTCTTGAAAGTATGTCTGATATGTGAGAAAGGACAAGGAAGCCAGAGTTGCTAAAATCCTAAGAGGAAAAATTGAAGGTTGAGAGGCCATGTGGAGCCAGATCACATGGAAGGAGTTACAGTGAGGCTTTTGAGTTTTACTCTGAATTAGAAAGCCATGGAAAAATTTGGTGCAGAAGAGTAACCTAATCTGATGATAATTTAATAGGATCACTCTGGCCACTGTGTTGATAAATAGTCTGTAGGAGTACAAGATTGGACAAGACAGGCCAAGCTGGGAAGCTGTTAACAATAATCCAGGCAAGGGAAGATGGTGGCTTGAACTTATATGCAGTAGATATGATGAGAACAGTCAGATGCCGGATATATTTAAAGGTAGAACCAAATAGATTCCCTGTCAACTTAGATATGAGATTCAAGAGAAAAGAATGAGTCAGGCATGTCACCATGTATTTTGTTTTGAGAAGTTGGGAATAGAAAATTGTCACTTACTGAGATAGCAGCAAAATGCTAGAGGAGTTGGCTTGGGGGAATATATCAGGAGCTGAGTTTTAGACAGGTTAAGTTTTAGGAGCCTATTAGACATCTAGATGCAAAAGTTAAGGGGCCATTTGGAGCTAAGGAAAGAAACATGAGCCAGATATATAAATGTATGAGTATCAGTATACAGGTGGAATTTATAGCCTGGAGACTGCATAAGATAAAGAGCGGAGAAACCAGCAAAAGAAATTGAGTAGGAATGGACAAAAAGGTACAAAGAAGGCTAGATGAGTCAAGTATGTTGGAAAGTAAGTGAGGACAGTACTTCAAAAGTAGTGATATATCAGATATTGAGACTGGAGATCTATGTGCCCAAGTTGTTAGGACATTCTGGTTTGCTTCTCTTTCATGCAGTCTTTGGATTAGTGACGTTGGACTGTAGCTGGTTATGTCTGATGACCCACTGAATGAGTAAACATATCTGAACACCAGCCTTGAAAATAGTGAATGAGGGGCGCCTGGGTGGCTCAGTCGGTTAAGCGACTGCCTTCGGCTCAGGTCATGATCCTGGAGTCCCGGGATCGAGTCCCGCATCGGGCTCCCTGCTCAGCGGGGAGTCTGCTTCTCCCTCTGACCCTCCTCCCTCTCGTGCTCTCTGTCTCTCATTCTCTCTCTCGCAAATAAATGAATAAAATCTTTAAAAAAAAGAAAAAGAAAATAGTGAATGAATGAGTTGGTTAACCAAGAAAATTTGCTACTAGGATGTTTTGGATTAGCTTAATACTACGGAACAAATATTAAGTTACTACTGTTTTCTTTTTTGATTATTTTTTTATTAATATATAATGTATTATTTGTTTCAGGGGTACAGGTCTGTAAGTTACTACTATTTTCAAGATGTCTGGAAGTCAGAAAGATGAGAGAGATGTAACCACTATCCTTTGGGAACTCACATTCTAATAGAATTTATTAAAGCTGACACACAACATAAATATTAAATGTAATCAGTATGAATCTTAATCCACAAAACTCAGGTGAACAAAAACTGTAAATTTGCTTATTTTTCAATATTTTAAAACTGAATTTTGTATTTTGGTCTCTGATCAGGTGATGAAAATAAAATCTTAATCAAGTCAAACCATTTCCTTTATTCCAGGGGTTTTGCCATAAATCTAGTGTTGTTATGTAATGCCTTGGTATCAAGGAATGAGGGGATGGTATCGGTCCTTACTCAGGAGCTCTTCCTGTCTGTACCCTCTGAGATGAGCATGTTCCCATCCAATCCTCAGACACGGATGAAGGCAGGTTGCCTCTGCATTTTCTTATGCTCCCTCCTTTAGCAATTCTCCAGGTCTGGCTCTCTTTCTATTACTTATGCAGTCTCCAAAAAGCACAGGAAGCCACCAAATGCTCTCCCTCAAAGCTGAGTTGTGAGAAATTCTGTGAAGGCTGCTCCAGGTTCTCTCATCTTAAACATGCTACCCTAGGCTGACTTTTGTTTCCATGTGATTCTGGGAACAAGGTGGAGCTCTGGATCATGGGACCTGTTTGGGTGCTCACTGAGAAAGAGGAAATGGATCTTGCTCTGAGATCTTGGATCTGTCTATGCCTCCCCATTTTTCAAGCAAGAGTAGAGACACAGAACACAGGGGCTCACCATACATAAACTTTCTTGCTTATCCTCTGGTTGTCCCTCCCTTCTTTTCAGTCCAAATAGATTTTACTGAATCTGTGAGCATGGAAAATAGTCTATTCTATTCATCATAAAACAATTACATTGTTTGATTTTTTTAGACAAGCTTTGGAAAAGTCCAAAAGGCCTTTCTCCTAATGAGGAGTTTCAAAGGTCCTTTCAGAAGTTGTTTATTCTTTTCTCTCTTATTTCTAATATTGGTTATACCCACTCCCTGAAACATTAATATTGTAGCTTCCTTCTCTAGAACAAATTGTCATGGACTATAAAGAACTACAGTTAATATCTCAAAGTATTATCTATTTATTTATTTTTCCATTAGTAAATATTTGCAAGCTTGAAAAAAAAATTTTTTTTTGAAATTTCGAAGACCCCTCCATGCTAAGAGCATAGGACCTTAGTTGAATCTGTTTCTGCAGAATCTTATCTCCTACATACAAACAGCCAAGAGAACTGTTTTCACCAGGTTCTCCAAGATTGGGTGATAAGATTGAAAGTTGTGTGGAGTTTTCACCTCACTCTACTAAGGTTTTGGGAGATAATAGCAAATATCTGTATTGGTCTCTACCCCTGGTTCCTGACACAGAGCTTCTAAGACCCTTGCTAAGTGACAAGAGCACTAGGAACATCTTTTTCTCTAATGAGGCTAGTCTGAGTGGTCTCCTGGATGGGGGTTGATCACCAGCAAGACCAAGCTATGATTAGAAGTTTGCAATTTTCACACACACACACACACACACACATACACACACACACCCTGTTCTCACTTCTCCAGATAGGGGAGAGGAATGGAGTTAATGATCTGTCATGTCTACATGAGGAAGCCTCCATAAAAATCCTAATAGTCCGGGGTTCAGAGAACTTCCAGGCTGTTGAACACATCCACACTGGGAGGGTGATGCACCCCAATTATTGGGCACAGAAGCTACTGTACTCAGGACCCTCCAAGACCTCATCGTATGTATCTCTTCATCTGGTTGTTCATCTATATCCTTTATCACATCCTTTAATAAACTGGTAAACCTAAGCAAATATTTCCCTGAGTTCTGTGAGCATCTCTAGAAAATAATCAAATCCGGCGGGGGGGAGTTCATGGGAACCTCCAATTTGTAGCCAAGTTGGATAGAAGTTGTGGCTACCCTGGGGACCTACTACTTGCAGTAGTTTTCTGAAGTAGGAAGCTGTCCTGTGAGACTGAGCCATTAACCTGGGGGATCTGATGCTATCTCTAGGTAGACAGTGTCAGAATTAAGTTGTAAGACACCCCACTAGTGTTATAGAATTACTTGGTATGGGAAAAAAACCCACACATTTGGTGACCAGAAGCGATAGGAGGTAAAGTGCTATTATGAGGTATAAAGAAGGCACACATGAGATGAAGGACTGGCTAGTTTTTTCTAATACAGATCTCCACTCACTGTCTCAGGAAACTCTCTTCACTCTTCATTTTATTCTCACCCAAAAGCTGGGCCATTGTTGTAGGCAGAACTTCACTACTTTCCTGCTACCAGAGTTAGCTGAGACTAGTCTCTAAGAAACCGCATGCTTTTGTGCAGTGATGGTTCTCAATTGTCTTTGCCCAAAGTCAGCAGCATGAATTGACTTCCTATACCAATCTCTATCCATGCCTTCTTCTAATAGAGCTGTATCCAGCACCTGAGCCTCAGCTATCTGACACAGAAACAAAATGACTTCTCGACTGGGTTTTTTCAGGATCATAGTTGAGCCTCCCACTCTGGCTTTCTCCTGTGATTCCTCAAGTCCCTCTTAGCTTCCACATAACTGGTGACAAATGGATTCTCTTTACAGATAGAACCCACCAGCAAATTGTTTGATTTTCTTATAGGCAAGGCAAAGAGAAGGGTGTCTATGAAGCTTTTAAATACTCTTCTTTAGTGTTTCCCCTGCAGGACTGAGGCCTAATTTCCCAGTTATTGGGTATTATAGTTTCTGTAATTCACTAGCAGAAATTATACTACAGGTGAGAAGAATCTAGTTAAAACTACCTCTAAAGTTGGTAGTTTCCCATTTCTCAGCTACTTTCCCTTTTACTAAAATAAAAGAGCACAGTAGCTGAAAAACTGGATTAAAGTGGTGAAAATAGTATACTTTGAAAATCCATTTTATTTATAGGAAAACGTTTTCTGAGAGGACACATTGATCTTTATTCTACTTTACATGTCTAAAAACTATCCAATTCTAGGATTAAGGAATTTAAAAATTCTTTGATTCTAATTAATCAGAACATTTTCTTTCACTTAGTTCTGGAAGCCCATAAAAAGTTATTAGCTGTCAGCAGCTTCAATGCCAGTTTATTAGAGGCCCTTATTTGGTGCCTGCTGATAGTTATTGTGAAGGCTGAAAGGTTAACAAGAATGGGCTGCTACCAACCTCCTTGCCAGGTGTTTTTCCCTGCAGTTAATGGACCTGAGCCAATTGAAATTATCACTTTAGAACTAGTCACAGACACTCTTAATCTTTGCATAGAAACATTGATGTGGGGGGGGAACTGGAATTTGTATTTTGCTTTTTACCATCATCACATTTGGAACAATTAAAACAAAGTATAGTTAATCTTCTATTTGTAAATGAAGGCCTGACAAATTCAAAAAGAAAGAAACCTTTTAAAATAATATGCATGTATAATATGTTCCATTAAAATAATAATAGTCCCTTCAATGAAACAATGTCTTGTAAAACCTATTGCACTTTTTTTTGAGTAATTGTAGTTAAGGGCAACATAGGTATTAATATGTCTAAGTTTTTTTAATTGCTGGGTTTATAAATCTGAACAGTTGTAATGAAATAACAAGAATCAACCAGATGGAACTGAAGCCAGTCACTGTGGGAATTTGAGACATGCGTGCTGTTTGGGGGGACTGAATATGTACTTATGCAATCCAAAACAGAGCAGATGGCAAAGCGAACAGGTAAGCAGTTGCTTTATCTTTCAGATATTGTGGTTCACTGAATATCCCTATTTATTTTGGGAGCTTTAGAACATCTGTAAAAAATCAGATGAAAGACAAACCGAGGTGACTGAGAAAGATTTGAATGAATGCAGAATTTTAGAGTTTTCACGCTGTCAGATAAAGAAAGAAAGAATCTCATCCTCTGCCAATCCTTAGGAATCGTGGAGAATTTTAGGTAGCAGCATTTGAAGTTAAATAGCTGAAGAAAATACAAGAGAAGAAAAGCTATTATTGTATGAAATCCAAAATTAAACAAGTGGGAACAAGAGTAAGAAGAATGAAACTAAACTGTATATAATAGAAGTGAAAATTGTTCATGCCCACCCTCACATTATTGTGTTCATCTAGTGCCAAGATCTTGGTTTCTAAATACCATTCTCCACATAAAGGAACTAGAGTGCCTTGGAGAAATGGCTGAGGCAAGGAAAATCACTGGTGAAGCTAAATGTTCTTTTAGTGTCAGAAAGCAAGAAAATACTCAATGATTAATGGGGACCTAACAAAAAACCATAGGGAATAGCTTCAAAGATCTAACTGGCCAAATTTGGGACAACTGGAACATTTATTTTTGAAGGAAGTAAATTATAACGTTGCATTTTTAAAAAGAGTCAAGTGGTGCCTGGGTGGCTCAGTTCATTAAGCGTCCAACTCTTGATCTCAGCTCAGGTCTTGATCTTGGGGTCATGAGTTCGAGCCCTACACTGGGCTCCATGCAGGGCATGGAGCCTACTTAAAATTAAAAAATTTAAAAGAAAATGTATGGGGGAGGGAGAGAAAAAAAACCTCTGTAACAAAAGAAAGCTGGCTATTTTGTGTAGAAGGAATGATAAAATAAGAAAATCATCAATTTGCAAACAACAGTGTAAGAATTGATTTATGTAAGAATCACGAAATGATGCTAAAAACCATAGGATGAAAGGATCCCCACATTTTCAGTTTCACTTTACATATTATATATGATTACAAAGGGGGAAAAAGGTATTTTTACAATAGTGAAAGTATCTTAACCAAGGGATCAAAGTAAGCATCAGCAGTATTGGGTCAAATTAGCATTATGTATTTTCTGATATGATGCAATGGAAAGTATGCAATACCACCTATGGCTATGTGCAGAAAAAAATTTAACCTGAAGGTAGTCATGAGAAAACAAGTTCAGATGGTAGAATATTTCACAAAACAATTGCCCTGGATTTGACAAACTTGTCAAGTTTGTAAAAGAAAAAAACAAAGCAAAATAAAAACAGGGAAAAGAAAAGAGGCAAAGGAACAGCTATAGATTAAGCGAGACTAAGGAGACATGACAACTAAATGCAAATTGAGATCCTTGATTTGATGCAAACAAACAAATAATAAAAGCCACATTCTCACAATTAAAAGGAACACACATGGCTGGGACAAATGGAGAAATTTGAATGAAATTGCATATTAGATATTATAATTGTGTTAATAAGCAATTTTCTAGATATGAAAGTGATAATGTGTTCATATAAAAAGAAGTCCTTGTTCTTATGAAACACATGTTGAAGTATTTAGAGCAAAATATCTTTATGTTTGCAACTTAATTTCAAATATCTCAGCAAAAAAATGTATAAATTTAAAATGCATATATTGATAGAAATTAGAGCAAATGTGACAAATTTAGAGCAAATGTGACAAGATGATAAAAATTAGAACTTCTAAGGGAAAGCTATATGTGTACCCATTATACTATTCTTTTAACTTTTTGTAGGATTTAATTTTTTTTTTAATTTAGAAAAAATAATGCTCATCTCTAAGTGGCTTAATTCAGTTTCAAGGAAGCACTTCACTGACATCCCAAATAGATAAAAAGTCTCTTGGCTACTATATCAATAGATCTTCTACAACTTCCCACTGGTACATAATGCTACTTGGTCATCACATGCCACCACTAATGGACAAAATAAAAACACAATGTAAATAATATCAGATCAGGAGTTTCATTCGCATTCAAGTCACATCTGGCTTTCTTTGAGAGCATGGCAGTAAGTGACCAAAAATCCTTGTTAGGTACAAAAAACTACATAAAACTTCTTGGAATTGATGGTGGTCAATTTGTTAAAACTGGTGGTAGGTTTCCTTAAAGGACATGGTAATTTCTGAATAAAATTGAAAAAAATAAAAATAAAAAAACAAAAAACCTTGCTTAAACTGCTAAGCCTGCTAAGTACAAACTGACCCACCATACCACTCTAAAGCTCCTGAAAAATAAGCTTTTTTTTTTTCAATATGGAGAATTGAAGTTACTTGATGGTTTAGAAAATCATTCATTCAACAAATACTGATTGAGCAGTCTTCTAGGTGCTAAAAGGCAAATTTAATCAAATATGTAATATAATCTCAGTGCTATGGGGAAAAAAAAAACAAAGCAGGGTCAAGAAGAAAAAAGACAGCAAGGAAATAAAAAATAATAAAGGATATTTTTGGTAGAGTGGTCAGAGAATGCCTACAGAAAGGAAGAATTGAAAACAGTGAATGTCCAGGAAAATATTATAGTCCAATTTGGCCTTGCTAGCTATATGTGTAAGAAGTTTGATTTAAGGATGACAATAATGTTGGGGCACCTGGGTGGCTCAGTCATTAAGCGTCTGCCTTCGGCTCAGGTCATGGTCCCAGGGTCCTGGGATCAAGCCCCGCATCGGGCTCTCTGCTCAGCGGGGAGCCTGCTTCTCCCTCTCCCACTCACCCTGCTTGTGTTCCCTCTCTCGCTGTGTGTCTCTCTCTGTCAAATAAATAAATAAAATCTTTAAAAAAAAAAAAGGATGACAATAATGTCGGAGCTAGGGCTTGGAAGACTTGAATATCAAGAATATCAAGCTAAGTTGTTTAGACTTTAGACAATGAGGAACACATGAAGTGAAGTGATGTAATCAGTGTTGTACTCTTATTTTTTTCCCAAAGAATTTGATACTATATATTAAAGTTTTATAAATTCAATTTCTTTAAACCTCAAGGAGAAAGCAACTTAATTTTCTTTACAGCCATATTTCTATTGATTACCCTAAAGGAAAATGTATATATTTTAGTCAATTCTCAATTATCTTCACAACACAGGAGCACTGCCAAGAATAGCCCAAAATTTGTGTGAAAGCCACACTGTCAGATTGGGACCATGATCTGATTTCCTGAAGCAAGAAAATTTGTATGAGGAGCAGTTTCACAAAGCTGTTTTTCTGGACAGCAAGCGAATAGAGAAACCTGACACCGTGAGGAGTTATCCTGAAGCCACATGAATGCTTGTTTTGCTTCTACTCAATAAGCTTGTTGGGGAGGAAGTTTTCTCTACCCTTCAAAATTCTTCTGGTTGGTCTAAGAGTTAAACTGACATGAGACAGATTAACAGGAGAAAATCAATTTTAACTTTGGACGTGTAGGAATCCCATAGATGAAAGGTTCAAAGATAGCCAAGTAAAATGAGGTATATACACCATCCTGAACTAAGAATAAAGGGGTAGAGGTGGGGCGCCTGGGTGGCTCAGATGGTTAAGCATCTGCCTTCGGCTCAGGTCATGATCTCAGGGTCCTGGGATCGAGTCCCGCATCGGGTTCCCTGCTCAGTGCAGAGCCTGCTTCTCCCTCTCCCTCTGCCACTCCCTCTGCTTGTGCTCTTCTGTCTATCTCTCTGTCAAATAAATAAATAAAATCTTTAAAAAAAAAAAACAGGGGTAGAGGTGTGGGACTTCAAAAGGAAGGAAAGGCAGTCACAAGAGATGAAAAAGAGTAATGTTTGGTAAATAAATGTTTGCTGGGCCATACAGAAACAATGAGACATACAAAGGAATTTCAACAGACTCTAAGCTAAATTCCTCCTCATCTACTACCGTCTACTACCTCTAGTTCATGTTATAATATAGTTGGTGATAGCTCTATTTCTGGAGCAGGTCCTCTATCTAACTTCCTTTAGGCAATTAGGGGAGAAGTAAAAGTTTTTGGGCCTTGATTGTTTTAAGCTCAAATAATCTGCATGCCAAAGTGGCACATCTTTGGGGCAATTCATTCTAAACTCCTACCAGCTAAAAGCTTTGATCCTGTGTCTCTTTACAAGTATCTCAGTCAACTGGGGTAAATCCAGATAAAGGTGATACAAAACACATTACACATGTTCAATAGAAAAATTAACATGGAACACAGATGATCCATATATAGTCAACAATGCAAAACACTGATATCATACTATGTAGTATCAACAAATATCCACACTTCAATACTGTGAATATGCTTGATGATAACAAAGAAATAGTTATTCTAAATTACCAAGGCATTAGCTTTTCCTCTGTATTTTATTACTGATTCATTTATTTGTTCATCAAACATTCACTGGAGTATCAGATATACAAAAGGCATTGCTATGAACTGTGAGGAACAATGTGCATAATTATTTCCAGTTTCCCAACAGGAATATGTTATAATTCAATGTAGCTTTACAATTTTAAAATAAGAGTTTTAAATTTGATAGCTATACAATCTAAATTTCTCCAGCATTGTCTTATATGTTGAGGCTCTAGACTCATAAGTTTTCCATTTATAAGCTATGTGACTTTTGGATAGGTTATATATCTCTCTGGAGATCATCTTCTCATCTGTGAAATAAAAATAATAAGTGCTCTCTGAGATCTGCTCTTACTGAAGTGGATTAATGATGAAAATAGCCAAATTTGAGCATCAGAAGACCTTCCAGTCTACCTGATGCATGATCTCTGTAGTTCTGAGAAGTAAAAGTGATTTAGAACAATAAAGGCTTATGTCTGGAGTTGTGTGTCTGTGTGTGTGCAAAGGTGACTGTGTAACTGATGACTTGAATGAGGTTGGGGTGAAGGTGGAGAAGATATGTGTGATATGAAAGACTAATCAGTTCTGAGCAATGATGGAAAGGTTTTACTACTGACATTTACAACTATGAAGGTTTCTACACTTGATCTCAGCTCAAGAGAAAAAATAAGTGCACATATTCCATTAAGTTGTTTAGAAAAGAGATTAGGCTTATGAAATATTTAGAGAAACTAGCATTTAGCAATAACTCAGTAAGTGTTAGTTATGACTATTATTTGTAATTATCATTAGAATAAAGAAGTCATGCCTTTATTAAAAGTATTATTACTAGAAGCTCAGAATAAAGTTTTAAATATTTGAATTATTCTGAAAAACACAGAGATTCAATATGTATGTGTTTGTCTTACAGCAAGAAGGAAAAAGATGACATAGAACCATGTTACAAATTACAATATAATATTATGTATTTATAGTTTCAAGTTATAAAAAGGAGTGGTTATTAAACTGACAGGAACCAAAGGGACTTGAAATGCCTAATTACCCCCTCTTTGGGATTAGCATAAAGTCACTTTTCCTGATCATTAGAGGGTACAGGTTCATCCATAAGCACGGACCAAATGAATAATGAACAGATCTGCTGATAGACACCTTGAGAAATATGATATTCAGATGTTCAGACCAGACATCTGAGGCACAAAATTCATTTTATAAAGTCATCATAGTTATGCTAGCAATGAAATCTCACATCTGTTTTTAATTTTTTTTTTCCTTTGGTAGTTGCCATCAGTTATTGTAGGTGCTTTTCTCCCTAGGTATTTGATATCCACAGGGCAAATGTTTTTACTCTGCTCAGTGAACTGTGCTGAAACATCTTTCTGAAACCCTTCATTATTACCTTTAAAGGGATATAAGCCTTTAAAGTCTCTTCAAAGAGAACCTATGGGGGGAAAAAATAATTCTCATCCTTCCACCCCCACATGACCATTATAAGCCCCCTGCTAAGTATATACTAACATCTCATAGTTAACAAAGACAATGCCTTATACTTGTCTTTTTCCCACTTCCATAAAGATGATGGTTCTGGAATTTTCTAACACACTGGAGATAATTTTAAAGCTATTACTGAATTGTGAAGAAATACTGATCTTGGGGTGCCTGGGTTGCTCAGTCGGTTAAGCTGCTGCCTTTGGCTCAGGTCGTGATCTCAGGGTACTGGGATCAAGCCCTGCATTGGGCTCCCTGCCTGGGGGGGAGCCTGCTTCTCCCACTCCCTCTGCTTGTGCTTGTTCTCTCTGTCAAATAAATAAATAAAATCTTAAAAAAATAAAAAGAAATACTGATCTTAAGGTGTTGTGTTTTTTTGTTTTTGTTTTTGTTTTTTCTATTGTCTTATTTGTATTAAAAAGAGTTTAAATAGAGAATATATGGCACTGTAATCAGAGGGGTAGAATAAATTGCTTCTAAGGAACTTCCTCAGTTTAACCGTCTTTTCCAACCTCACACTCTTCCAGATCATCAGGCAAAATAGAGTATCTATGCCAGACATCCCTAACCTTACATATACTTCCTTTCCTTCTGAAACTTTCTTGCCTGGGACTTTATCCTGACATTTTTAACTGATAAATGAGGAAAAACCCAAGTGTACATTTCCAACACCTTCCTGGAGAGTATATTCTGTGCTCATTCTAGAATCATCACCTGTGATGGTGGGAGGTTAGACAACACTCTCCTAAATATAGATGGCAAACGGTAATCTGTTTTAGTGGTTGGGAGCAAATTATTTGGATTTAGATACCAACTCCAGTCCCAGATTTCAACTAAGTAAACCTGAAAAAGGTAGTTTCATTTTTTTATGTTCCAATTGTAAGCACAAACTTTCAAGTCAGTCAAACCCAGTTTCAAAGAATATTATGTATAAGATGTTTGCAATAGAATTCACCTTTCTGAATCTCAGTTTATTCATCCATTTTCTCAACGGTATTTTGAGTATTAAATAATGACCATAAAGTTCCTAACATATATACTACAGCTTAATACTCTGTAAGGGGCAGATATAAGTGGCAATTTCCCCATCTCCATTAATATATATCCCAGCTAATATAAAAATGTGGTCAACATATGATAATCATAAATCTGAATAATACTGTTGACTAGTCTATTCTTTACCTTTCATTACCTGCCTACACTGGAAGGCCAGTTGGAAACATAACAGCCTTGGTGTTGGCAAATAATATATTGGGATAAGTGTCCTGGGAAGCCTTTTTGGAAGGCTTTTGCATTTCCTAATAAAAGGGACAGAGGAGGCTGATTCTATTCCTTCCGCCCCTTTTCATGCTTTAACTGCGTCCATGATTTCTGGACCTGCAGTAACCATCTTGAGACCAAGAAAGGAAGGCCAATATAATTTCAGAGATAGCAACCCTGGCATTATTACATAGATAAACCAATGCCAAGAACTGCCTACTCTGCATTCCTTGTTAACCAAGATTGTAACTGTATAGTTTGGAGAAGTGGAATGTTGTTTGGGTTTTCTGCTACTTTTAAAGTGTTATATCCTCATAGAGATACTAAGCCTCCTCTTGTCTACAAATTAGCCCCAAGAAACCAAAAGAAAAGAAAATATAAAACTTTTACCCCTGCTAACAATTTGAATCTAAATTCATTTTACTATGTATGCTCCTGGCCAGATGCTTCCTTATTCTTTATTCTAACATTTCTGAGAATTAGAATAAAAGTGATGCATGTAGGTAACGGTTTATTTAGTTATCCTTTTTAACACTTACACTTCCTGAATTCTCTTGTTCTTACACTTTAGAAAGAGGGAAAACTAGATATATAACTACAAGAATGTAATGAATTTTAGAGTGATTCTTTGAGGTAGGTTCTATTATTATCATTCCCATTTTATAGATGAGAAAACAGAAATTGAGGGGCCTAAATTCCCTTAATTTGTAAGAGGTATATCCAGGCAACATGGGTGCAGCATTATATTATTTATGCCTCATGTTCTTTATCAATAAAATATGATGGTTTTACTGGTTGGCTTCTAAATTTCCTTTCATGTATTTTCTACTTCTTTCAGAATATTAACTGCCAAATTTCTCTCAAATTAACTGCCAAGTCCTGCTGTCCTCACCATCACAATCAGAGAGAAGCACCATCACAATCAGAGAGAAGCACCATCAATAGGGAGACAGTTTGGTACAGACTATGGATTTAAACATGGCCTGCCTTAGCCACTTGTACAATGTTTATGGCCATGGGAAACTTACCTAACTTCTCTAAGCCTGGTTCTCTCATTTGTGAAACTGAATGTGATATCACATAGCGATTTGATCTGAGACTTCAATGAGATCATCCATATAAAGTACTTATCCCATAGGGCTTGGTACATAATGCTCCACAAATATTAGTCATCATTTTTATTATTGCTATTAGGCTAACCTCTGAAAACTTGATTTCAAGCAAGCTGGTGAGGATTTTCCTGTGAATTAAAATCTTGTCATAAGAAAACCATCACTGACATATAAAATTCATTAATCTCATTCATAATACCACATTATGAAGTATTTTATTTGATGCATATTCTCGTCTTGGGAATCCTGAGAAATAAATTTGAAAATTCACTTTCATTTTACTGGGCCTATAGCAAAAGACAAAAAAAATCTACCGATGAGACTAATAAAACAAAAGCAACCTTCCTTTAATTTCCTATACCTGTCAATAACTAGATATGTGATAGGATGGTAAAAGCAGGACAGCTTCATATCAAACATCACTTCAAAAACTGGATTCCATCCAATTATCAGATCCTAATAACACACCTCCCAAGCTTCTTAAGGAATTGGCTGAAACAATTACTGAGCTACTAAGTATTATTTATGAGTTTTTGAAGGACATAGTACCTCTGATAGCAATAACTTATCATCTTTCTTTTAGAAAGGGTAAGGACAATTCTAAAAGTAATAAGCCAATCACCTTGACCAGTTGACCAGTGGATTTCCAATCAGGCTCTTGAGAGCCTTCAAAAGAAACTCTTCTTAACCTTTTCCACACACTGTTATCTATATCCCTCTTTTAGCTTCAGTTGAAGTATACATATATATGAAATTTATATGAATATGCGCACACACAATATGAGTTTTACAAATTGGACTTTCTTTTTAATAAAAGTCTTAAGGGCTAAGAAGCCAATGACAAACAAAATGTTTAATTACTATAACTTAGACTTAAAGGAGGCAAGAAAAAAATCACCAAATTGTTTAAAATAAATTTTAAAAAACATATTTTTTATTTCTAAGGTTTTAGATTCACAACCTTATGTCAAATGAGAGTAAGTATTACCAGGATATTGGGATATTGGAAGTGGGGTTTATTCTTTGTTCTTTAATTCTGCCATTCAGAGTATTAATGCTTAGCTATTACTGAAATCAACAAAGCCCAAAGTTGGGATTTATTTAGTTAAGGAAAGAGCATCCCAGCCATGATCTCCAGACCACAAGAGTGACAATTAGTAACCCTTCACCTAAGGCATTTAAAAAAGAATGTGCTGTTGAGAAAGTGTTCCTGGCGCTCCTGACAGGTATGGTCAGAGGAATAGCTGAGCAGTTTGTGGTATTAAATGAATTCAGTATCGCTATCTGTCTGGGCCTTTTAACTCCTTCTTTTGCAGTATACCAGGTAAATTCCAGCTGTAACACTTTTTTGATAACAGGCCACCAATGTCTCTAGCCTACAATTAGCCAACCTCATTGATTAAAGTCACTCCTAGGTGCTTATACCAGCACATTAAATTCTGTAACTCTTGTGGGCATATGCATATCAGTCATTTTTGTCCAATCAAGTAACATCCATAGACTCCACACTTACAGTGCTTCTGATTCCTGCTGATACAAACTGATGCGGTCCTACAATCCTTTGGGTATACAGGCTATACCCTTTGGAGTAGGCTTTGTATGTCTCCATCTGGTCCATGTTTGGATCTAACTCCTATGGGCAGAGGAGGCATGAAGGGCAGTGGTGGTGGCTCCCTGGGAGAACTGGCCCTTCTTTGTGAGACATCACACCCAGCAGCGGTCATTAGAAGTTTCATTTCAAGGGGAATCTTTCCCCATGGGATTAAGCCTGGAACTGGCACTACACCTCTGCAGCCTTTACAAGCAGGCCTTGGGATTGGTCCTCAGCCACATCTGCCCTGTGACTACAGGAAATAAGAGGACTCCTTCAAAGATGCCCTTGAAGATTTCTGGTTGGTTGGTTGGTTGGTTTTTAAGATTTTATTTATTTATTTGACACAGAGAGAGAGAACACAAGCACGCAGAGGCAGAGGGAGAAGCAGGCTCCCCGCTGAGCAAGGAGCCCTATGCAGGACTCGATCCCTGAGCTGAAGGCAGATGCTTAACCGACTGAGGCGCCCTGAAGATTTCTGATTTCTATCTTGTACTCTGGGTTATATTTTTATGACTTTGATGTGTTCCTTTCACCCTGTATGATTTCTAGGATCTTCCAAAACAGCCAACCAATCCATAATCTTTATAGTCTCTCTTGTTACCATAAGACCGAATGCCGCAGCACTTGATTCCACTCCCTTGCTTTCCACGTTCACTTAAGCCTGTGCCATATGGGTGGCATTTTGAATAATCATAAAAACACCATAAGCCATGGACGATTAGGGTCCTATTCCTCCCTACCAAAAGATTATCTATGTGTTTCTCAAACTTATGGAGCTACCCAATCCATTTTTCAGGCCACCCCCACTACCAGAGATTTAATCAGTCATGTTCCTAACAAAAAAGAGATGGCACATGTAATCTGGCTAATTTGTAAAAAGTTTAATAAAGGACTACTTACAAAGGAGTGGGCAAGAAGCAAGGAAATAAATGAGGGAAGATATAGTTCCTCCAGAGCTAATAACCAGTGGAAAACCATTACCACCTCCGGGCCTGAAGGTGCAGGGGAGTGAGCAGTTATGAGAATGTGCAATAACTAGCTGTCCATCTGAAAGGAGCTGGGGTAACCAACTGCAGGAAGTTAACGGTCTAAATGCCCTGACCTCACTCTGTTCCCACTCAAATATCTGAATCTGAAGAAGTAAATGAAAATTATCCATCAAACATAATCATAATGGGGAAGACATTTCCACTGGGATCTTGTAGCCAAAAATTAGGAGTTTGGATTTCATTCTAACTGCAATGCAAAGCCATTTAAAATTTTTAAGTTGAGAAATAGCATGAAATTCAATCGATGATTTAAAAATAACCCTCCAGCTATTCTATAAAAACTGGACTGGAGAGGGTCAAGAAAGAAAATGGTATGATGAATTTGGAAGTTATGCAGTGGTTTAGGCAAGAAATGATTGTATTTTTGCTTGTATTACAAAGGTGGCAGTAGAGATGGATATAAGGGAGTGGCATGAAGCACAATTTGGAGGGAGAATGCAGATGATGTAGTGGTAAATATAATATGGAGAATGAGGAAGAAGATGTCAAATATAAATCTCAATCTTCTGGACTCACTAACAGGCTAGAGGGTGGTGTAATTTACTGAGATCTGTTCAGCATGAGCTAGTTGAAAATTAAGTTTGAGAAAAATCCCTGAAGAGAGAAGGAAAAAAAAATGTAGTATATAAAAAGTCACACAAGCTGCATAGTTTTCTAGGAACAAAGCACAATTTATTATAGTCTTTTTCAGCATTTTGGAATCTAACCACAAATAAAAAAGTCGGCTTTATGGCTGTCTTCTGTCACTGGCAAATGGGAGCTTTTAGGGACGTCTGCTCACCTCTCTGAAATAAATGATACTACTAACTGAAGACAATAAAGTTATTTGTGACAAATGAACTGAATATTGATTATATTCTATTTTCCTCTGGTAATTTTTTAAAGAAATATTCATAAGAAGCTAGATTCCAGGCCCAATCAATTGAAAATAACAACAAAATCAATTTATTAACTAACCCATTCTCAGTATTTCTAGCATCTGTGTTTATTTGGCTATAGTTTATACATCTTCCATCAGTCAGAATTTTATTAATTCTTTCTAGGATTATGTACTACAAAGAGATTCTAAGGAATGAAGCAGAGTTTAAAGTTTCAATATATGCCTTATCCTCTTCCCAAAATTTCTGAACATTTTAACTAACTTTCCTAAGAGAAAACTAGTCATACCTTCTAATGTGAAAATCTTGAAAGACCAATGTTCTTCTCTTTTTCATACTGATTAAAGTCGCTTACATTGGATTATCAGAGAATGGCAACCCTCAAACCTTATAGTTCACCTGCTACTTCCAATGATGATTCCTTCTGGTGCCCTCAAGTAGGTAATTTTGTCAATGGCTTTTGCAGGGCTTTTCACAGAAAATTGTGGCAACTATAGTGCCAACTGGGACAAGTCCTGCTTCAAGTTCTTAGCATCGGTGCCCAGAAAGAATGAATACAGTCTGTTGTAAGCAGCTCCCACAAGCCACTCCGGTTAACTCCAGTTAAAAAGACTAGTACCTAGAACTTTGTGACACAAATGTCCAGAAATTGATATGTCCAGAAAATACATCATTTGGTAAGTCCTTTGCTTCCTTGGAGGTAGAATGCTCTGGAACAGTTCCTGTATTTAAAGTTTCAGTATTAAATAATCCACGATGCCTTGACTGCTAACCCCACCAAAAACTGCCATGTGAGCAAAATAACCAAGGGCTGGTCCTTTGGAGTTGATGGTCATGATTTTGTGATGGGACCTGAAATTCTGGATTTACTGGACTAAGAGTGGGCGCTGACCCCTAGAGGCTGACAAATGAAGGCACTCTCTGTGGGGTTTTGACTAGTAGACCAAAATCAGACCCTCTCTCACAGAGTTTGTATATGAGACATGCGCAGGAATTCAGACAATAGAGTAATCCACACACCAAGAGTCAGCTATTGTTGGTAAGAACACAGAGGTAAACTCATAGTAGATACTAAGAACAGAAAGTGACTAGTCAAAAACAAGACAGTTTTCTAAAGCTGCTGTTGGGTCACTAAAACTATTGTGGTAAACCCAAAGATAATCTATTTATCCATAAATTCCAGCCCTGAAACTATAGAGGCTGGTTCCAATTCTTTCTTATTTTCCAGTGTATCTTTCCAATGAAATATCACCCAAAGTATTCAAAGCATATCTTGATTCCTTAACACGTAAACCCCCTAACACAAATCCTTATTTGATAATTATTTTTTATTTATTTTTATTTTTTTATAAAGATTTTATTTATTTATTTGAGAGAGAGAATGAGAGAGAGCAGGGTCAGGGGAGAAGCAGACTCCCTGCAGAGCAGGGAGCCCGATGCGGGACTCGATCCAGGGACTCCAGGATCATGACCTGAGCTGAAGGCAGTTGCTTAACCAACTGAGCCACCCAGGCGCCCTGATAATTATTTTTTAAAACTTATCAATAAATGATCACTTTCAATGTAGTACGTGAGCACACTGTCTTTGGAATAAAATAACCTTAATTTGAATTGTGGCTTTTTTTTACTTACCTATGTGACTTTGCCTAAATTATTTAACCTCTCTGATATTACAGATTCCTCATCTATAAATGGAAGATGAGACCAGTGTCATAGTTGTAAAGTTTAAAATGTTGCATGTAAAGTATTTAACAAAAAGTAATTTCTTATTGTAGATTATTACATTTTCAAATGATGGCTGTCTGTTCTAAAGAAAATATTCACAACAGCTGTGTTTTCAGTTTTGAAGGGGAAAAACACTTTATTGATATTATGAAGTAAAAACCTAGTGGAAATGAAGAGAAGGAAAATCTATGCATAGATCAGGGCAATAATAAGCAGTAAAAGAGAATAAGACAGAGTTACATCAAACTGGGTACTTACAACATCCAAACTCATTAGCTGGAGAAGCCCCATGGAGTTTGACAGGCTGGAGTCCTGATTGAGAGGCCTGGATGGAGCATCCTCCCCTCAGGTGAGACTTCCAACTGACCATCCCCATAAGGGCCATATTTATAGGGCAAACTACAGGTTCTGAAGTTAAACATTTGTTTGCCTACATGCAGTTTGGAGTGAGCTGCATTTCTATGTTATCATGTCTTTACATCTTCAAGAAGACTGGGACATATGTGCTTGCCTCCCCACCCAGATTCAATTTTGGGAGGGCCAGCCCAACCTAAAGCCAGAGAAGATGACAGGCAAAATTTATATCCCTTGGCGTCCAGACTAGAAGGGTTAGTTCTGATCTAGAGGCCAGCTAATAATCAATTAATCAGACTCTCAAGGTCACTTATGCAGCACAAGTCTCACAAATGACATTCCTTAGCCTTCCTGAGTACATGCAGGTCTGGGTGGTCAGTTATGCAGGACAAATCACAGAAACCTCCATCCATACAATACACATTATACACACACACACACACACACATATAGTATATGTTATATACTCTATATCTCACATTCTACACTGTCTTCTTATAGTATGATACTGACACTCTTCCATTAGGAGGTAGGCCATTTTACTTCTTCTTGAAACTGGGATGAATCATTATTTTACATCACTAAATATTAAGGTTATTTATTACAGCATAGTAACTAGAACACTTGATAAATCATAATTATTATATGATATTATTGTGTCAGACTCCCTAAAATGTGATGCAATAGCATTAATTACCATCATTTTTATCATCATCATCATTACTGTATTGTGAGGCTTCTACATATTTTATTTCTATAAATATATAGTCAAGAGGAAAGTGTGACTCAATTTATTTAAAGATTCTTTAAAATTAACTTTCCTGGAGTACATATTCCCTTAAATGGAGAGCACCTCTAGTGTTTATAACATGTTCTTGCCACTACAGGCCTGAGTCAAGAGAAACTTCCAGAAGTGTCTGACAAGCTGTTTGTGTTTGAGAGCTTTATTTTAATTGTGCTGAACAATCAAGAGAATTGAAATAGAATGCTGTAAAGACAAGCATTTTTTGCAAGTTCCCAAACACAGTGCATGTTTAATGTGCCTAACTTTTTACACCAGGTTTAGGAAGAAAAAAAATGATCTAGACAAGCTCTTTCAACACATCAAAAGATGTGTTTTTTTGATGGTAATTGGCAGGAAGACAATTTGCTCTAGTTTATTTATAATAAAATTGTAGAATTGTTTTTAAAGAGTAAACCTTTACTCCTAGCAGAAAAATGTATACAACAGTATTGTTCTGTGGGTACCAAGAAGTGACAGATGCTAGTAATGTGGTCAGCTTCCTGGATGAACCTTAGTTCTTTGTTGGGTTAATGAACTTCTTATGGTTACACTTTCTTCTTCCACCTTCTACCCTTAATTGTCTTTCATTCCTATCTTTACTGAAACTTATAAAGGTGAAATGTCTTTTAAAATATGTGAAATAAAAAAAAATAAAATAAAATATGTGAAATAGCCCTTTTTCATTGAAGGAAAAATGCCAGTACCAAGAAAGAAGAACAAGAATCAATAGTTGAAGCAGAAACCTTGAATTATTCAATAGATGCAATTCTGAAAAGTTTAGCATAACTCAGATTTTGGTAAATTATATTTTAGGTATGCTATCAGAGTTTGATACTGAAAAAACTTATTAAATCTTAGTGTATTTGTTTTGTAAATATAAAAGTTCAAATATTATTTTTATTTATGATAAGCAATGCCTAGAATAGAAAATGGATAGCATATAAAAATTTAATTACAAATGAATAAAAGTCTTAATGCTAAAAATAAAATTAAAAAACAAAAAGTATCATATTTTATTTCAATATGGAAAAATATTTATCCATTTTTGGATAAATGAAGAGATTCTTTTTAATGTTTATAACCATAAAGAGATCTTTATGGTTAAAAATAGATTGGTAAGTTTGGTTTCATAAACATTTGAAACCTATATCCATAGAATATAACTCAAATTAATTTTAAAAGTAAAGTGAAAAGGTAAAAAACAATTGCAACATATACAATAAATAATTTCAGGTATATGAATATATGTAAATACACAGAGACAGAGAGCCAAGACAGAAAAAGAGCTCTACAAATCAAACACAGTAATAGAAAAAGGTGTCAAGATGTAAAGAGGCAAATGAAAGAGATAAGCAAATAGTTTAACTAATTAAACTGTTTAAATATACATGTAACAAAAATATATAAATATCAAAACAAAACCATAATGAGACATATTTTTAAATCTACCTAATATTCAATCATTGAAATAGGGAAATCAATATTCTCATACAATTTCATACATTGTTATTAGAACTATAAATGGATGCCACCATTACATGATGGACATGTAAATTTTGCAAAATCTACTAAAATTATGTTTTGTATCATTTGACACATCAACTTCACTTAGTGAATTTTATAAAATTGATACATTCCCACCAGTGAGTGAAGATACATGTATAAGATATAAATTTTTAAAATGTTAGTAATAGACAAAGACTGAGGAAAGCACATCTGACAGCAAAGGATCAGTTAAACAAAGGTACACGAATACACCTATTAAAAAGAATAAAGTGGATCTATACAAACAACTATGTTCAAATAGAATGTATGTTAAAATATAAGTTGTAAAACCATATTTATAGCATGATTTAGTTTCTTATAAAATAATATTAATAAAAATAATATATAGAGGGGTGCCTGGTTGGCTCAGTCAGTTAAGTGTCTGACTCTTGATTTCAGCTCAGGTCATGATCTAGGGGTTGTGAGATCAAGCCCCACTGGGGCTCCATGCTGGGCTGCTTAAGATTCTCTCCATCCCTCTCCCTCTGCCCCACCACCCCCGCTCGTGCATGCTCTTTCTCAAAAAAAAAAATTTTTTTTCTATATTTTCTATATATTCTATATTTCTATATTTTCTATATATAGTATATAGAAAAAAATTAAAGAGTATGCACCAAGCAGGTGATAAAATTTATCTCCGAAGATGGAATTATGAAAACTTTTACTTTCTCCAATCTATATCTTATGATCAAACTTTTACATGATGGACATGTATTATATTTCTTAATTAAAATATGTAATAAATTGCAATAAAACAAGAAAAGAGAAGATTGAATTTTAACTGTTTATATGCCACCTACAGAACAAATTGATCTAAAACTCCAAGGAACTCTTTGGCTCTTTTTGTTTCAGTGAAACTTCCTCTCATTAAGAGTTGCAAGAGGAAGACATCAACAAGATGGTGGAATAGCAGGCTCCTGACTTTCCTTTCTCCCATGGAGCTCCCTAAATAAACAGGTTCATACAGATCAATGCCCTCTGAAAGAAGTCCATAAATTAGTTGACTGACTCCTACTGAAAAAATACCCATATGAAATGGGTAGGAAAAGTAGAGGCACACTCACATCATAAATCCTACCACCAGCCCAGCACCTTACAATCAGTAGGGAACCCCCAATGCCCAGTTTCTTCCTGATGAGCAAAGGGTTTGGGTCAAACATCTAGTGCCCCAACTTTAATTGTGCCATCCAAGAAATTGGCTCCCAAATCACCCAGCTCTGGGAGCCAACAGGGCTCAGCATTTGCAAGCCCCCAGTGCCACAGAAAACAAGGTGATTTTAAAAGGACTTTTCACTGCTCTTCCCCAGGCTCAGCACAGAGGAAGCAAACAAAACACCTGGCTCTGTTTCTCCCAGGAGGGGGTTTAACTATATACTTTCCCAACTGCTGTCTGGGGTATGCTTCTAATCACCTTGCATCTGGGAGCTCACTGGGCTTCCCTGGGAGCCTGAAAGAGTTTGTGGGCACTTCCTACATCTCCCCCTGGCTTGTTCCAGAGAAAAACAAGTCTCCAGCTTTTCCCTGGAAGAGCAAATTCATTCATCTAACATCTCAAGTTTTATGGCTGCTACCTAAGGGACTGGCTCCAAAAATCATCTAGCTCTGAGAGCTGGTGGGGCTCAGCATTCATGAGACCACCTCGGTCACAGAAAAAAAGTGGCATTTTTTTTTTTTTAATGAACACATGAGCATTTCCTAGGGCTATCCCTCAGGCTCAGCATAGAGAGAACAGGCAAAAACCTAAGGCTCCCAGTCTCTCACTGGAAGGAGTGTAACTACATACTTTTCCAGCTGCTGCCTGAGGGTCAGGTTTCTAATTTGTGTGCCTCCTTACCCCAGCTTGCCCCAGGATAAAATCAATTCTCCAGCTTCTCTCTGAAAGGTATTGGTCCAGACATCTCTTGCCCCAATTTCTACAATTGCCACCTGAGAGACTAGCTCCTAAATTACCTAGCTCTTGGAGCTGACAGGGTACAATTAAGGTAAGTCCTCCAGGAGCCTAAATAGGCATATAGGCATCCCCCCCCCCATTCTGGGCACTGACAAGACTTGGCATCTAATCTCCTGGGGGCCACTAAGAACAAAGATGGCAACTTCCAGGAAAGATGGTGTAGTAGGAGGACCCTAGGCTCATCACCAGTGTAAATAACCCAGAAAATGACCTGAAGACTGGCAGAATAAACTCAACAACTATATGTAGAGAAGAGGCCACATCTAAGAGGGTAGGAAGGGCAGAGATTTGATTGGGAAATAAATGGACTCACATGACTGTTGACAAAAGAGAGGGATGCCACAGGTATGAAGAAGGGAGAGAAACAGACCCTCCTACTGGGGACCCTGCATGGGGAAGACAAATCCCCATAACATTGTGAAAACTAGAGGGGCCAAATTTTGTGAGTTCTTACAACTGGCAAGACTTAAACCTGGAATTTTAAAAAATCTGGGAGAGCTGGGAGGGTGAGAGCTGTCCATCCTTAAGGAGACAGCATAAGAAATAGCCCACAAAGGGGCGCCTGGGTGGCTCAGTCGTTAAGCATCTGCCTTTGGCTCAGGTCATGATCCCAGGGTCCTGGGATCGAGCCCCATGTCAGGCTCTCCTCAGTGGGAAGCCTACTCCTCCCTCTCCCACTCCCCCTGCTTATATTCCCTCTCTCACTGTCTCTCTCTCTCTCTCTGTCAAAATAAATAAATAAAATCTTTGGGGAAAAAAAAAAAAGAAGAACTAGCCCACAGAGATACAGCATAGAAGCAGCAGTTTGAAAAGCACCTGGGACATACAGGAGGGTTATTTATTAAACTCAGAGCATGTCGTGGAGGTACAGAAATCACTGGGGAATTCCTCCAGGAACAAAAGAAATGGCAAATACCATTTTCATCCTTCACCCCCCAACATAAACATATGGCCACCTGCAGGACTCTCTGCCTAACCTGGCCAACACTACCACCAAGCCTGTCTGTACTGTGTTTCTGCCATTCCAGCACCGTCCCCCCCCAATGCAGCCCACCTCAGTCTGGAGAGAAATGGTGATGCAAAGCTTACTTGCACCACTGTCATCACACGGCACCACTCCCCAGCACTGTGCTTCAGTGGATCTGGCCTCTCCAATACTCTCTTTGCCAGCACCCATACAGGGAAGTGCTGCAGGCCTGGCAATATGCAAGCAGCCCCTACAGTGATCAATACCACTCCACAGTGACTCCTGCCTCAGAAAGAGGAAAAGATAGCCAAACACACCTGTCAGAGGCCCCAGCAGAGGGCTGGAGGTAAGCAAGTGGTCTGACTACAGGCCCTGACCAAGAACAAAAGCTTCTCAGGGGACAACACAGGAAAGCACCTGGCAGTTTGATGCCACTGCATCTCTGGCAAACACTTGTGTGACTCAACTCAAGCCCAAGGCATACCCAGACTGGCTCACTAACATTACAGGAAGCAAACACTGCCCACATCAGGCAAAGAGAGACATTGCAAATGACTGAACTGAAAAAGAATGTGGCTCACCCACAACAGCAGGGCACACTCATCACACATAGAAAACACCCCTGAGGCACCAGGTTCTGTAAACAGGGGACACTGCACAGCAGGGCATTACAGGAACTATTCTTCATAAGGCCACTACTTTCAAGTGCAGGAGATGTAGCTGTCTCTCCTAACACACAGAAATAGATGCAGAGAGTTAGACAAAATGAGGAAACAGAGGAATGTGTCTCATATGAAAGAAAAGGACAAAGTCACAGGAAGAGACCTAAGTGAAATGAAGATAAGTAGTATGTCTGATAGAGAATTCAAAGTAATGATCATAAAGATACTGAATGGACTTGAGAAAAAGAGTGGAGGACATTAGTGAGACCCTTAACAATGAAATAAAAAAGAACCAATCAGAGATGAAGAACACAATAAATGAAATTAAAAATACACTAGATGGAATAAATAGTAGACTAGATGAAACAGAATGAACCAGTGACCTGAAGAACAGAGTAACAGAAAGTAATCCAGCTGAGCAAGAGAGAGAAAAAAAAAAAGCTATGCAAAATGAGAATAGACTTAGGGAACTCAGTGACACGATCAAGGGTAATAACATTCACATTATAGGGATCCCAGAAGAAGAAGAGAGAGAAAAGGGGGCAGGAAATTTATTTGAAGAAATAAAAGCTGAGAATTTCCTGAATCTGGGGAAGGAAAAAGAAATCCAGATCCAGGAAGCACAGAGATCCCCCAACGAAATCAATGCAACTACATCCACACACAGTAATTAAGATAGCAAAAGTAGTGATAAAGAGATAGATTTAAAATCAGCAAGAGAAAAGAAAGCAGTTACATACAAGGGAAACCCCATAAGGTTATCAGACGATTTTTCAGCAGAAACTTTGCAGGCCAGAAGGTAGTGGCATTATATATTCAAACTGAGGGTTGCTGGAGTGGTGGGGAGTGGGAGGGATGGGGTGGCTGGGTGATAGACATTGGGGAGGGTATGTGCTATGGTGAGCGCTGTGAAGTGTGCAAGACTGTTGAATCACAGATCTGTACCTCTGAAGCAAATAATACATTATATGTTTAAAAAAAAGAAGAAGATAGCAGGAGGGGAAGAATGAAGCGGGGGAAATCAGAGGGGTAGACGAACCATGAGAGACGATGGACTCTGAAAAACGAACTCAGGGTTCTAGAGGGGAGGGGGGTGGGAGGATGGGTTAGCCTGGTGATGGGTATTAAAGAGGGCACGTTCTGCATGGAGCACTGGGTGTTATATGCAAACAATGAATCGTGGAACGCTACACCAAAAATTAATGATGTAATGTATGGTGATTAACATAACATAATAAAAAAAATGCTGAAAGGAAAACATCTGCAGCCAAGAACACTCTATCTAGCAAGACTATCATTCAGAATAGAAGGAGAGATAAAGAATTTCCTACACAAACAAAAGTTAAAGGAATTCATGATCTCTCAATCAGCCCTAGGGGGGAAAAATGTTAAAGGGGACTCTGAGTGGAAAGAAAGAGCATAAGTAAGAATAAGGAAAGTAGAAAGCATAAAAGAAGCAAAAATAAGTATGTCAGTAGAAATCAGTCAAGGGACTCACAGAATAAAAGGATGTAAAGTATGACACCATATACCTAAAACGTGGGGAGTAGAGGAGTAAAGAATGGGTTCAAACTCAAGTGGCCATCAACATAATATAGACTGCTATATACAGAGGATGTTATATATAAACTGAGTGGTAACTACAAATCAAAAACCAGTAATAGATATGCCAAAAATAAAGAGAAAGGAATCCAAGTATATTGCTAAAGAAAGCCAACTAATCATGAAAGAAGAGAGCGGGAGAAGAAATGAATGGAGAAAAACTACAAAACCAAAAACAGCCATAAAATAACAAAATAGCAATAAATACACACTTATCAATAATTATGTGAATGTAAACTAAATGCTCCCATGAAAAGACATAGGGTGACAAAATGGATTTAAAAAAAAAAGATCCAACTATATGCTGCCTACACAAGACTCATTTCAGACCTAAAGACACCTGTATGTTGAAAGTGAAGGGATGGAGAAGCATTTATGATGCAAATGGTTGTCAAAAGAAAGCCAGGGTAGCAATACTTATATCAGACAAAATAGACTTTAGAACAAAGACTGTAACAAGAGACAAAGGACACTATATAATCATTAAGGGGACAATCCAAAAAGAAGATATAATAATTGTAAATATTTAGGAACCCAATATAGGACCAGCCAAATCCTTAAAGCAGTTAAAAACAAACATAGAGGAAGTAATTGATAGTAATATAATAATAGTATGAGACTTTACCACCCCACTTACATCAATGGACAGATCATCCAAACAGAAAATCAACAAGGAAACAGTGGCTTTGAATGATAGATTGGACTAGATGGATTTAACAGACACATTCAGAACATTCCATCCTGGGCGACTGGGTGGCTCAGTTGGTTAAGCGACTGCCTTCGGCTCAGGTCATGATCCTGGAGTCCCGGGATCGAGTCCCGCATCGGGTTCCCCGCTCAGCGGGGAATCTGCTTCTCCCTCTGACCCTCTCATGTGCTCGCTCTCTCTCTCTCAAATAAAAAAATAAAATCTTTAAAAAAAAAAAAAGAACATTCCATCCTAAAACAGCAGAATACACATTCTTTTCAAGTGCACATGAAACATTCTCCAGAATAGATCACATATTAAGCCATAAAACAAGCCTCAACAAATTCAAAAAGATAGAAGTCATTCCATGCATCTTTTCTATCCACAACACTATGAACTAGAAATAAACTAGGGGGAAAAAAAAGGAATGATCACAAATACATGGAGGCTAAATAATGTGCTACTAAACAATTAATGGCTCACCCAAGAAATCAAAGACAAAATCAAAAAATACACAGAGACAAATGAAAATACTACAGTCCAAAATCTTTGGGATGCAATAAAAGCTGCTCTAAGAGGGAGGAAATTTATGGTAATACAGTCTACTTCAAGAAGCAAGAAAATATCCAGTAAAAACCTAACCTTACATCTAAAGGAGCTGGGGAAAAAAAAAAAAACAAAGAAACAAAATTTCAAATCATAGAAGGATTTGGAATAGAAGGAAGGAAATAAATAAAGATTAGAGCAAAAATAAATAAAACTGAAATAAAAAACAAAAAAATAAGAGAATAGATCAGTGAAACCAGGAGTTGGTTATTATTCAATATAGTACTGGAAGTCCTAGCCACAGCAGTCAGACAAGAAAATGGAATAAAAGGCATCTAAATTGGTAAGGAAGAAGTAAAACTTTCACTATTCACAGATGATGTGATACTCTATTTAGAAAACCCTAATGACTCCACCAAAAATCTACTAGAAGTGATAAATAAATTCATTAAGGTAAAAGATACAAAATCAATGTACAGAAGTCCATTGCATTTCTATACACTAATAATGAACCAACAGAAATATTTATGATTTATGATCCCATTTATGATTATAATAAAAATAATAAAATGCCTAGGAATAATTTAACCAAGGATGTGAAAGATCTATACCCTGAAAACTATAAAACATTGATGAAAGAAATTGAAGATAACACAAATAAATGGAAAGACACCCTATGCTCATGGATTGGAAAAATTAATATTGTTAAAATGTCCATTTCACAAAGCAATCTACAGATTTAATGCAATTCCTATCAAAATACCAATAGCATTTTTCACAGGGCTAGAACAAACAATCCTAAAATTTGTATGGAACCACAAAAGACCCCAAATAGTCAAAACAATCTTGAAAAAGAAAAGCAAAATTAGAGGCATCACAACTCCCAATGTCAAGTTATATTACAAAGCTGTAGTAATCAAAACAGTATGGTACTGGCACAAAAATAGACACATAGATCAATGGAACAGGATAGAAAGCCCAAAAACAAACCCATTACTATATGGTCAATTAATTTGACAAAAGAGGCAAAAATATACAATGAGAAAGACAGTCTCTTCAACAATGGTATTGGGAAAACTGGACAGCTACATGCAAAAGAATGAAACTGGACCACTTTCTTATAGCATACACAAAAATAAACTCAAAATGGATTAAAGACCTAAATGTGAGACTTGAATCCATAAAAATCTTATAAGAGAGCACAGGCAGTCATTTCTGACATCAGCCATAGCAACATTTTTCTAGCTATGTCTCCTGAGGCAAAGGAAACAAAAACAAATATAAACTATTGAGAGTTCACAAAAATAAAAAGTTTCTGCATAGTGAAGCAAACAATCAACAAAACTAAAAGACAACCTACAGAATGGGAGAAGACATTTGCAAATGACATATCTGATAAAGGGTTAGTATCCAAAATATATAAATAACTTAATACAACTCAGTACCAAAAAACAAATATTCCAATTAAAAAATGGGCAGAAGACAAGAACAGACATTTCTCCAAGAAGACAAACAGATGCCAATGGATACATGAAAAGATGCTTAACATCACTCATCATCAGGAAAATGCAAATCAAAACTAAAATGAGATATCACCTCATACCTGTCAGAATAGCTAAAATCCAAAACACAAGAAACAACAAGCATTGGCAAGGATGTGGTGAAAAAGGAACCCTTGTGCACTGTTAACAGGAATGCAAACTGGTGCAGCCACTGTGGAAAACAGCATGGAGTTTCCTCAAAAGTTAAAAAGAAAAAGTTAAAAATAGAACTACCCTACAATCCAGTAACTGCACTACTGCATATTTACCCAAAGCATACAAAAACGCTAATTTGAAGGAATATAGCTATAGATAGATATAGATACAGATAGATATAGATATAGATAGATATATAGATAGATAAATATATATAAATATATATATTTATAAATATATATATAGTAAAAGGATAAATGGAATAGATAGATACAGATATAAAAAAGAATAAAATCTTACCATTTGCAACAACATGGATAAAGCTAGAGAGTATAATGCTAAACAAAATAAGTCAGAGAAAGGCAAAAAACATGATTTCACTTATATGTAGAATTTAAGAAACAAAAAAGAACAAGATTAAAAAAAAAATAGGGAGAGAGATACAAACCAAGAAATAGACTTCTAACTATAGAGAACAAACTGTTGGTTACCAGAGGGGAGGTGGATGAGGAGATGGGTGAACTGTGTAGTGGGGATTAAAGAGTACACATATCATGATAAGCATTGTGTAATGTATAGAATTGTTGAATCATTATGTTGTACACCTGAAACTAACATAACACTGTATTTTAACTACACTGGGATAAAAATTAAAAACTTAATAAAATTTAAAAAGAAATAGAAAGAAAGAACAAAGATGGAAGTTTAGACAAACACAAAGGTTTGAGAGACACCCAGAATCTCAGGCCAGGTTGATTGGCAAGATTTATCCGTTACATGAGGCCAGTCTTCCAAGACTAGGAGAGGTAACTATTTCATGAAATGCACAGAAACCAACACAGAGGATCAAGGAAAATGAATAGGAGAATATGTTCCAAACAAAAGAGCAAGACAAATCTCAAGAAACCAACCCTAATGGACACAACAGACATATATAGACTATTCTATCTCACAGTAGCAGAATACCCATTTTTCCCAAGTATTACACAAACATTCAGTAGGACAGATCATGTGTTAGGCCACAAAACAAGTATTAACAAATTTATGAGACTGAAATCATCTCAAGTATCTTTTCTGACCACAATGGTATGAAACTAGAAATCAATATAACAGGAGGAAAACTGGAAAATTAAACAAACAAAAAATGTAGAGATTAAACAACTTGTACCTGAACAATCAATGGGTCAAAGAAGAAATCAAAAAGGAAATCAAAAAAATATATTGAGACAAAAAAGATGGAAGCACATCGAACCACAACTTAATGAGATGCAATCAAAACAGTTCTAAGAGTTTATAGTAATAAGAACCTACATTAACAAAGAGCTAAACAAGTAAGAAAAACAAAGCTGGAGGTATCACATGTCCCCATTTCAAACTATATGACAAAGCTATAGTAATCAGAATAAAATGGTACTAGCATAAAAACAGACACATAAATCAATGGAAGAGAATAGACAGCTCAGAAATAAGTCCACACATATTTAGTCAGTGAATTTTTGACAAAGGCACCAAGCAAACATAATGGGGGCAGGACAGTCTCTTCAATAAATGGTGCTGGGAAAACTGAACGGCTACATGCAAATGAATGAAATCGGACCCTTATCTTCCACTATATGCATAAATAAACCCAAAGTGGATTAAAGATTTAAACATAAAATCTGGAACTATAAAACTCCTAGAAGAAAACATAGGGGGAAAGGTGCTCAACATCGGTCTTGACAATGATTTTTTGGGTTTAATACCCAAAGTGCAAGCAAAAACAACAAACAAACAAAAAAACCAAATGGGACTACATCAAACTAAAGTCTCTGCACAACAAAGGAAACAACAAAATGAAAAGGCAATCTGCAGAATGGAAGAAAATATTTGGAAGCCAAAATATATAAGGAAATTTTACAACTTAATGGGCAAAAAAATAAAATAAACTTTAAAAAATAACCCAAATAAAAAATGGGCAAAGGACTTGAATAGACTGTTTTACAAAGAAGACATATAAATGGCCAAAAAAATACATGAAAAGATGGTCAACATCCCTAATCATCAGGGTGGTGCAAATCAAAACTACAATGAAATACAACCTCATATCTGTTAGGATGGCTATCATCAAGAATTCAAAAGATAAGTATTAGCAAGGATAGGGAGAATAGAGAACCCAAACCTTATGCACTGCTGGTAGGAATATAAAACTGGCACAGGTATTATGGAAAAATTATGGAAGTTCCTAAAAATTTAAAAATATAACTACCATATGAGCCAGCAATCCCATTTCTGGGTATATATCCAAAAGAAAAAAACCACCACCTCAAGGAGATATCTGCACTCCCATATTCATTGCAGTGTTGCATTATTTACAATTGCAAGATATGAAAACAACCTAAATGTTCATCAATGAATGAATGAATAAATAAAATGTCACACACACACACACACACAGAGTAGAATATTATTCCGCCTTTAAAAAGAAAAAATCTTCCTTTTACAACAACATGTATGAAACTGCAGGACATTAGGCTAAGTAAAATAAGTCAGACACAGAAAGTCAAATATGACATGATCTCATTTACATGTGGAATCCAAAACAAAAACCAAAACCTGAGCTAATATTAACAGAGAGTACAATGGTGGGTTACCAGAGGCTGGGTGTGGGGGAATAGAGGCATTTAAAAAAAGAAGAAGAGAAGAAAGTAGAATGGTGCAGGGGCTGGGGGAACAGGTCATGGGGAGATATTGCTTAATCAGTTCAGAGTTTCTGTTTTGCCAAATGAATAGAGTTCTGGCATGGATGGTAGTGATAGTTGTGTAATAATATCAGTGTATTAAATACCACTGAACTGTACACATAAATATGGTTACGATAGTAAATCTGATGTCATGTGTATCTTATAATTAAGAAATTGGAACAAATTACTATTAAAAAAGCAGGAACTACAGAATTAATAGGAGTAACAACAACAGCAATGATGATGATGATGATGACAATAATTATACAACCTGAGTCTTCACTTTAAAGAGTGGAGAGTCTCTGATAATCATTTAAAAATTTTTAATTTTAATTTTAATTAAAGAAAAGAGGTGCAATAAATAGACTTGTTACTGATTAGAGCTTGTTTTATTAGGATTTAATCCATATTTGATGCAAATCCATATTTGATGCATATATCATGTCCATCATTACCCAGGCCTGTACTCCATAACTACAGATAATAAATAAACAAAAATAAAATAAATAAATGGAAGAAAAAAACAAAAATGAAGATCCTGTTTAGAAGTATGTTAAAACAGTCTTTAATACAGATTCCATAGGCTCAGATTCTTGGCATTTAGAACAAAACTTTCCCTTGACAACTCTATAAAGAAAACAATTGACTGATCAAATTCACAATGCTAAAAAAGGAGGATATTTAAATTATTTCAGAAGAAAGTTTTAAGTATATTTAAATAATCCATTTACAGATAAAGTAAATGCTAATGAAACAAAAACTTAGAAATTTTGCACATGTTGTATTCTGCATATACTCAGTACTTTAGAACTTGCCGCTAGTTCATCTGGCCTCCTCATTCCAACCAGTTGAACTCTGAGATTTTTTTTTTTTTGAACACTGATAATTCAATAATTCAAACACTGTTTCTAGGGGTGGATTCTGGTTTTGTGTGGTTTCTACAATTCAGAGAGCCCTCTCAAAGAATAAGAACAAAAAGGAGTAAGTCTATGAAAATGCATTGCTACTGTCCTTCTTGCAAGGATCATTATTAGCTGCATAGTATACCTGTCTCTACTTTCTTCATTTTATTATCAAGGAAGAATAGTTTTCTTCTGCTTTAGTGCAATCATACTCTCTCTCTGAAGAACTAAGAGAATACTTTTCTTTTCTAACAGATCTTAATTTACCATCCAGACTTTTTTTTTTTTTTTCCAGCAGGGGTTCCCTGGCCTTCTTTTAGCAGGGGGCCTAATGAACCCTTTTCTGCTTCATGTTTTTGAGAACAAAGCCCACAGTTCATTTTTCCTTATAATGACATGTTCTTGTGACTGCAGAGATTCCCCTTTAACCATACCCCTACTTTCTCCTAATTTTGTAAAATGAAGATCACAAGAAAAGAGCGAAGCAAATGTTTCTATGAGTCCCTCCACCAATAAGAAACAAGTTCACCTGTTTCTCAGAAGATTACAAGGCAAGCAAATGGCCTTTCCCTGTGTTAATATGCCAGGATATAGAATTTTACTACCTTGTTAAAACACTATTAGTAAACAGGATGCAAAAATGCAACAGATTTATATTTGTACTTGGATAGCTATAAATGGCAGTAGAAATTGCTCAAGGAATTGCTCAAGGAATCTGAATCACAAAGGAGAATAAAAATCAAGAGAATATATAAAGACAAATGTAAGCCAGAGTAATACTTGCAACTTGTCTTTGTTCTCTAGTTGCAGTGTCATAAACCATGAGAGAGATGAAAAATGGAGAATGGAAAGAAATGAGAATGGATAAGAAAAATTACTACTGGGGGCGCCTGGGTGGCTCAGTCAGTTAAGCATCTGCCTTCAGCTCAGGTCATGATCCCAGAGTCCTGGGATCGAGCCCCGCATCAGGCTCCCTGCTCCGCGGGAAGCCTGCTTCTCCCTCTCCCACTCCCCTTGCTTGTGTTCCCTCTCTAGCTGTCTCTCTCTTTGTCAAATAAATAAATAAAATATTTAAAAAAAAAGAAAAAGAAAAATTACTACTGCCAAACATTGTTAGTACTTTAATTTAGTACAAATTATTATCACATTTAAGTGAGTGAACCATGTACAACACATTTTGAAAGTTCAAATCCATTAAAATGAATTTTAAACCAACATTTTATTTTTCTTTATTCAGCATTTTCCTACATGAAAAGCTCTCATGGAAAGTCTGGCTAAATATTTCCAATTTTTTCAGTTTCTCACCCAGAAATCAAGAGTATATGCTCATTCAGGGAACCTGGGTGGCTCAGTCGGTTAAGCAGCAGACTCTTGATTTCGGCTCAGGTCATGATCTCAGGGTCATGAGGTCAAGCCCTGTGTGGGGCTCCGTGCTAAGCACAGAGCCTGCTTGGGATTCTCTCTTGCTCTCTCCCTCAGCCCCTCCCCCACTCATTCTCTCTCTCTCTCTCTCTCTCTCTCTCTCTCCTTCTCCCTCTCTCTCCCTCTCTCTGTCTCTGTCTCTATCTCAAAAAAAAAAAAAAGAGTAAATGCTCATTAATTTTAAACCATTGATTCCAGACTAACAATGAGTCAACATCCTGTATGTGCTGGAAAGGTTGACATGGAAAGAGTTTTATTCAATATTTGTTTTTATTATTATCTCCATACCGTCTTACTAAATAGACTACTTATGAATATGGTAATGAATAATTTGTACTCATAGTTTGCTTTTGTTAAACAAAGCAGCAGAATCACCTCAGGGGAATCCTGATTTAAGTCTCAGCTTAAAATATCCCTGTCAGTTAGGAAGCATTAGACTCCAAGTTTCCTCCAAGCCCCTGAACTGAAACTTCATTGATGTTTTGTCATTTCCTTGAGAGACAAAGAGGCTACCTCCTGAGAAAACAACTGTAAACGGTTGAGCAAATAATCGCTGCCTTGTAATACTACATCATGCTTCAGGATCTCAGGGCTTATTGTCTAGGAGATAACATCTGAACTGATGTACCAGCCAAAATCCATAAATTCTAGGGTGAAACATAGCATGTGCCATCTATTTCCTAAGAATTAATAATTTTATAAAAATAGAAAAAAACACAATCTCCATCACTCTAACAATGCACATGACAGCCCACATGCAGACCCCCAGAACATGTGTGGGGCACCATTTGGGATGATCTGCAGCAAAGAGATAGAGCCACCTCTCCTTAGAGCAACCCCACAGGAAGCATGAGCTAGTTACATACCTCAAACCAGAGGCTGCTAAACATCCCTTCCTATGGCTTCGTCTCTCCCACTCCTTCCCCCTCAAAGAAAAAGGATATAATTTTTTTAGTGTCTGCAACTAAACTATTGATTATTACATTTCATCAATTTCTGGACCCCATCAAAGGCAATATAAATTCTATTCTACTTAAATGTAGAGCAGTTTATATTTTGGCTCCTCCTAATCAACCTTTGGGAAACCAAATCTGTTTACCAACATTAATTACAAAATAGATTTTCAGGGAAAGGGGTGAGAAGTTCTACCTCCTCTGACTCTAAGTATTCGTGACTTCTTGAGCTCTATGACATATTACAACCTTTGACCATGGTTCACACCCTGTAGCATAAGGACGTAACACAGTGTGGTGGTTGAGAGCATGACCTCTTTGGTCTGATCTCAGTGCTGATACTTTGTAACTGAGTTACATTTGACAAATGACTTAACTTCCCAAGTCTCAGGCTTCTCAACTATAAAATGGGAATAATAACAGAACAAAAGCGAGATTGTGATTCTGGGAGTATTAAATGAGTTAATGCAGGTAAAATATTTAGAATAGTAACTTCCACAGGGTAACACTCAATAAGTACCAGCTATTGTCTTTAGAGAAAGATTCTCTTATAGGAAAAGCATATGGCATAAAAAAGATTTTATGCATATTCAGGGACTCCACCACATGTCCATCCCCTTCACTTGAGACATCCAAATTCTTGCCACATTCTTTTTTCAAAATTTTTCAAATTCACAATATGTTCTTCTCCAAATTCCAAAATCCCTTTGATATCTAAAGACAGCCAAGAGCTAGAGGACAGCTTTGGCCCAAGAGATCTTATTTATTTGTTCTTAAAGAAAACAATTTTTAAATACATACTATATCCATGCATTGTGTTAGCTATTCGGATTGTAACAAAAGAAATGAAAGACATTGTCTCAAGTCTCCTAATTGAGGTGAGGGATAGGAAGAGGAATGGGAAGATAAACAAGTGAATCAGTAACAACAAGCTTTCTGCATCATCCTTTCCTTTAGTGTATAAGTGATAATAGTCCAAATCATTATCCTGTCTTGTGTCCTATATTCTAATTTGTTGTTTTTGTTGTTGCTGTTGTTTTGAGAATTTCCAGTAAGTTCTAGCATACCCCATGATTCATTTCTGATTGCCATCAGTCATCCCTCCCTTCAGACTGCTGCCCTGGCTTCTATCTTGTGGCGTGTTCTCCAAGCCACTTTGTTTTCTATGCTCAACTCTCTGATCTGCTTCATCTCCAAGCATGAATAGAGGTAAAACTGAAGGATGTAAGAAGGCAGGGACCATATATGGGGATTTGTACATCATTATAACCCCAGAACCTACAAGCACAATGCCTGGCCTCTAGTAGGCACACTATAAATATCTATTGAATGGATGAAGGAATCATGAAAGAATTAGTGAACAAATACATAAGACAATAAAGAGGAATTTTATTTTTCTCTCTTCTCTCCCTAAGTCCTGGGCCCCCATATATGGATGGTCAAGAAGCATTAAAAAACATTAAGTTAATATATTAATTTCTGGGGCACCTGGGTGGCTCAGTCAGTTGAGCCACCAACTCTTGGTTTTAGCTCAGCTCATGATCTCAGAATTGTGAGATTGAGTCCCGAGTATGATTCTCTCTCTTCTTCTGCCTCTCCCGCCCCCTCTCAAATAAATAAATAAATCTTTTAAAAATATATGTTTTAATTTCTATAATGCTACCCTCTGCCCATAAGGAAAAAAAAGACAAACTTTGTTTTATATTATTTAATGGTATTCTAATATCAAACATCTCAGTGTATCTGAGGTCTTGTATCTGTATAATTCGAAACGTTCTCCAAAGTAGTTCTTTTTTTTATGTTTTTAATTTTTTTAATTTTATTTTATTATGTTATGTTAATCACCATACATTACATCATTAATGTTTGATGTAGTGTTCCATGATTCATTGTTTGCGTATAACACCCAGTGCTCCATTCAATACGTGCCCTCTCAAAGTAGTTCTTCTCAAAACGAAGGTAGTGCTCTCTTCTTCTCCTCAAAGGATGAATTTCAACTTCCATTTCCCCTCTCCTCCAATTTAGAAACAGTTGAAAATTTTAAAATAGCTGATATTGGTCCCTGCTACAGGATGGTGGTAGTGGTGATAAGGTTGACCATACAGTTAACTTTTATGTAAGTGCTTTAAATATAATATTTCAATGCTCCATAACAAGCTGTTCATGAACTAGGAACTATAACTCCCATTTATAGATAGGGAAAATGAGGCTTACTGAGGATGGAACTATGGTGAGTAAATGGTGTAGCAGGACTCAAATCCAAGTGTGCTTACTCTCAAGCTCCACGATTTGGTAAATAAGTATCATTTAGGTGCAGGTCAAGACCGTATTTAAATAGACTGACATGGTAAGCTCTACTACTGCACATATGCCCACACACCTTCATTGCTATGTGTCTTATGTACTTAGTATGGGTGTAATTATACTTACCATCCCATTGACTTTAATCTGGTTATACGACTTGGTTTGACAATAGAATATGAGCTGAAATGCCATTTGTCATATCCAAACAAAAATTTTACACACAATTGTGTGGTTCAGCTCAGCCTCTTACTCTTCCCTTCTACCATAAGAAAGTGTATGTCCCATATATGGGAGCAGAGCTAAATAGCTCTATTCTAAGCCACTGAAATTTGGGGTTGTCCATTTGGAACAAAGTTGACTAATAGTACTGATAGACTATAAGTTTATACTTAGTTGAAGAAAAAAAAGATGCAGTAAGCTCTGTCAAACATATATGTCTGGGAAGAAGATGAGAAAGACAAAAAGCAAATGCCTAAAGAAACCAGGGAACATGAAAGAAAAATTTTAAATATTTTGTTTAAAAAGAGAGAGAGAGAGATTGACCTCACATTCTCCAAAGGGATCATTTGTCACTTAAACTCCCAAAATGAGAATGAAAAGGGGAAAGAAAATAAAAATAGAGTACACTTGAGTCAGTAAGAAAAATAAAAACTGACTATATAAAAGAAGCTCATCACAATTGATTATGTTTTCTGAAAACATTAGAGAAGGAATTCAGGGCCCAAGTACTGTGAATCGATAGGGCTCATGATAACTGTGTCAGGTATGATGCTAAGCCCATTGCATTCAATGGGAAAGTCCCATTAAAATCTCACAACTACTCTACCTAACCCTGCCTCTATTACAGGTGACAAAGCTGAGACCTAAAATGAAGTCATGAAGCTTGTAAGAGGCAGAGACAAGATTTCAATACTATAAATATCTATTGAATGGATGAAGGAATCATGAAAGAATTAGTGAACAAATACATAAGACAATAAAGAGGAATTTTATTTTTCTCTCTTCTCTCCCTAAGTCCTGGGCCCCCATATACGGATGGTCAAGAAGCATTAAAAAACATTAAGTTAATATATTAATTTCTGGGGCACCTGGGTGGCTCAGTCAGTTGAGCCACCAACTCTTGGTTTTAGCTCAGCTCATGATCTCAGAATTGTGAGATTGTGAGATCAGTCTAGCTCCATAATCTGTGCATCTGAACGCTCAGTAATGTTATTTTCTTGTTACAGGAAAAGTGAAACTTTTTTTACACTGAATGAGAAAGATGTAGAAGAGTTTGAACTTATACAGTTCATCTTGTGAGTGGAGAGGAGGTTAAGAACATTCTGTCTGATATCAGTGGTTCTCTTTGAAAGGTGATGTGAGAGAATGAGGATGCTGGTGGGAATGTGGGATTGTTAGTAGGGGGAAGAAGAGAGAGACTTGCACATGAAAGGATTCTAACACAAAGTGGAGAACCCAGCAGTGATACCATTCTGTCTAGTGATGTCACTTCTTCTAGTAGTGGCTAGAAACTCAGGTATAAGAAATGCACACAACTGATGATGGGCCTGATTTAGAGTTGAGGGCCCACAGGGCAGGTATAGTGGAAGAACAAGGACATGAAGAGCCAGAAGCCTTGAGGTATAAGAGGAAGAAAGCAAAGCCAGAAGAGATGAGTAGATACTCCTCCAAATAGCCATGGACAGTTATTTCCCCTTCTTTTGCCCAGGTAAGAGGTAGAAGTCCCATAACGTTTACCCTTATATTTTCTTCTATTATGTAATACTTTTCCTCATATCCTTCTCTTTTGGTTGTATAAGATAGAAAGGTATTGATTTTGTTTTTGTTTTTTCTCTTTTTTATTTCTAAACCTATCTCTATAATCTTACGGCATTACACAGTAAGTTACAAGACGAGGTTTGGGCAAAATTACTTTGTAGGCTCTGGGAGATAAATAAGAAGCATACCCAGATCTATGCTTACAAAAATAAACAAACAAAACAAAATAACCCAACAAAAGTCAAAAATTGTTTATTAATCAATCCACAGAAATATCACATGTAGCTGTATTTAAAACATGTCTTCTAGTAAGTTGCAAAAATGATACTAAACCTTCACTCCAATCTGAATCCACATCCTTCTCCCATCAAGAAGGGGACCTATTTCTCCTCCTCTTGAGTTTGCACCTGCCTTTTAATCTGCCTTGGCCAACAGAATACAGCAGAAGTAATGACATGTCAATTCCAAGCCTAGACCTCAAGAAGTTTTGCACACTTCTTCAATATCTCTTAGAATCCTAGCAGACATCATGGAAATAAACCCTGGCTTGCTAAATAGAGGATGAAAGACCACATGGAACAGAAATGAACCATATCAGCTGAGAGCATCCCAGTGAGCTGGCTCCCAGCCAACTGGACATATACACCTGAGTGAGCCCAGCTAAGACCAGAAGAATCTCCTAGCTGAACCCAGCCCAAGTTGTTGACCTGCAAAATTATGACATAAATAAATAAATACCACTAATTTCAGAATAATTTGTATGCAGCATAAGTTAACAGATTCTTAGAAACTACTGATTGAGCCTTTTGGCAGATCCTGGATCTGATCCCTTTTGGCAGGCCTGGAGCTGAGGAAGTATGCCTTGGTCACTACTGGTCTCTCAGGTTTGAATTGGCAGGAGTCCCAAGGCTACAAGACAATGCCTGACAGATCTAGGCTAAGAGGACAAGTTATGTGGTTTATCCTCTGCTATCCTGAAGCCCCAAAGCATACAAATACAGCTAATTATGTGATCTGCCTGTACTAGAAGAGATTGTTTCGCCTTGCATTCGGGTTTTCGTGGTCTGGAACTTACTGTTATTATCTGTCAATTCTCATCTATCGTTGACCCAAAAGTCGACTAGGCAAGGCCAAGGGGCTCCTTCCCAAGGGAAATGATGACAAGTTCATTTTTAAGAGAGACTATATGAAACAGGGATCAAATGCTGATCATGTCCCCAGTGACAAGGTATGAAGAAAAAAAAAAAGACATATGCTCCTCACTTTGGATTGAATATAGAACTTATCAGGGGTCTGGTAAATCAGTGGCAATGCCTAGGAGCAGTGACAGAATAAGAGATTGACAGTGATGTCTGGCTAAGGAAGGCAGAGGCTCTGTGGAAAAGGTAGGCAACATGGTGCCCAGCTATAAGGAAACATATTGGTGAAGATATATAAAGTACTTCCTGAAAGCACCAAGAAACAACCAAAGGCAACATATGCAGAGAGTAAACCCTGAATAGAACTATTAAAGTGGTCCTACCTGGATGCACAGGATGGAGCTAAGTTCTAGAGAAATCTGTGGTACTTTAAATATTGTGAGACATGGGGCGCCTGGGTGGCTCAGTCACTTAAGCATCTGCCTTCGGCTTGGGTCATGATCCCAGGGTCCTGGGATCGAGCCCCACATCAGGCTCCCTGCTCCACGGGAAGCCTGCTTCTCCCCCTCCCACTCCCCCTGCTTGCGTTCCCTCTCCCGCTGTGTCTCTCTATCAAATAAATACATAAAATCTTTAAAAAATAATAAATAAAATAAATATTGTGAGACATTACATTTGCAAATGTCAGTCAAAATAATTTAAAATATTAACAAAGTCTGGAAAAGGGGCTGTGAATCAGGTTTCTGATTTTCAAGATCAACAGCTTGCCAACAACATGAGAAGAACAGTGATTTCTCGCCTTTTGAGGAAACATGAACTCTGTCTCCATATCCTCTCAGCCACTGCAACCTCTCCTGGCTGCCCCTGTCAATCTAACTAATAACGCCACAGTCGGTAAAGTCAGCTGGTGTTCCCCGTGGTGAAATGTTTTCTTCAGTTTCTAACTGGGCCACTTGCTTCAGCATCAGTGCTGCTCTCAGAGGAAAACGATGGCTGAGCAGTCCAAGAAGGCTGCCTTCATTCCCATCGCGTGACTTGACACCCCATAGCAAGAAGGCCACCCACTCAGATGCCAAACAAATGCTCTCAACCTGAAAAAGACAAGGATGTTTTCACTGTCCTCTGCAATCAGCTTGTCAAGTTGGAGGAGAGGAAGTTGGGGGAGAAAAGGAGAAAGAGCCTTCCAGAGCACACTCTTCCACACCTTCTTGTCAAAAGAATTGTAACTGCTCCGTTTGTTTACTAACAAGGATGCCAAAGGCCTCTTCATGCCTTGGGTATTACATATTGATAATATCAGAGAAAAAAAAAGATAAAGAAAAAAGACTGGGATGTTTTTATTATTATTATTATTCTCTTCTTTGCCTAACAGAATGTCATCAAAGAAGCATGACTTGTTACTCAGGAAAGTGAAGGTATTGCTGATATGGCCTGAGGAGATTTTCCTCTTTGCAAATAATCACACCTATGAGGTGCCCTGGACATGCCCAGGTATTACACAGGCTCATTTTCAAAATTCTCTTTTTTAAATATGACAAATGCCGGCAGAGGCAAGGATCTAGGGTTTCTCTGCTTTTGCAATACATAATATTAATGTTTTGTTTTTGTTTTTTTTTTTGCCTTTACATTCTTCAACACCAGACTCCAAAGTGATTTAAAACACACTGAATTCACAGATTCCTTTGTCCAGTACTGAAAAGCACAAATAAGACAGACAAATATATACAGGTAAGACTATTACAATTCCCAACCAAGAAATAATTCAATAGGTTGAATTTAAATTTTATTACCATCATTCTATTGGACCCTTTAAGAAGCAATAGGTTTCCAGACACAGAAAGGATCCATGTGTTGATACAGGATACAATTGACCTCTGCCTATCAGGGGCAGGAAAAGGTTAAGAATACACATTCCTAGACCCAGAATGAATCAGCTGGTAACTGGTTAAGTCACCAGTACTTTAAATAGTCCCCCGAAAGATTCTTATTTAATAAACCAGATGCAGTTTGCTATATCTGTGATTGAGACATCGTCAGACACCAAGATGTTATTAGTAGCTTCTTTCTGTTTGTTTGTTTTGCATTTTTAAAAAATGAAATGCCTATGTTTGCAAGAGCTATGTGAGTTGGAAAAGACAACATCCCTGCCTTCTAGAAGCTTTATAGTAGATACCCCTGATGCATATGAACATGTAAAAATCATATTTGCCCACAAACGATAGGTGAGCTCTAAGACACTTGATAACGGGTTAACTTGATTCCTGAAATGAAATTGGCAGTTGGTAGTGGAAAAATGAACTGTGACTTAACTTTCCCCAGTGAGGAAATCATTTCCCCAGGAGGACTTCGGTGTCCTTTTCAAGGTGATGGGGAAGTGTGCCTGACAAGTTTAGCCATAAAAGGCTTGGAAGATGTAATGGACAAAAGGATAGTAGGCTCACAGGAAGAGTCTCAAAGGAGAACAAAAGTAGATAATACAGCAGTTATTCACCGTAAAGGGCTTTGAAAGGTTCACGAAAACGTACCACAGTGGAAAGGATCTGACGAGGGATCAGAAGACTCAGATTTCACGGCGATACCAAGGTTGTCGTGGGGGAGTCTTAGTGCCCCTACCCCCAATTTCTACCAACCTCCCAGCTGCCCCAGGTGTTTTTTAATAGTAACGACATCCTTTAATATGGACAATCGACAATTCTCCACCTTTAAGTTAACAATGAGTAAATCATCTTTAGAAGACTTTGCCATTTTTCGGGGCACCTGGGTGGCTTAGTCGGTCAAGTGTCTGCCTTTGGCTCAGGTCATGATCCCAGGGTCCTGGGATCGAGCCCTGCATGGGGCTCCTCACTCAGCAGGGAGCCTGCTTCTCCCTCTCCCTCTGCCTGTCGCTCCCCCTGCCTGTGTGCTCTCTCTCTCTCTCTGTCAAATAAATAAAAATCTTTAAAAAATAAAAGAAAGAAAGCTTTGCCATTCTTATTGATCTGCAACATAAATCTAATTTTGAGAATACACATGCTGGACATAACAGAGCTTCCAGACAACCTCCCTCATTTTCCTTCTCATTGACTAAGCCCCCTCTAAATGGAAACATTGCTTTTGTTTTAGTCCTGACTTAGAAAAATTCTCATTCTCTTTGGAATTCTTTTTCCCCCATCAGAAACATTCAGGGTTGGTCTGTGTGACTTCTATCACTATAGAGTTTTTTCTTATTCTCATGCTATAAAATATTAGCACTTTGTTATCACCAAACCAAAACCCCAAATCATCTTATGCTGTGCTCCTTAATTTGTCATGAGACTCTGCTTGTTCTGATTTGATCTCTTGATACTTGCTAATCTTCTGATGGAGGAAAAAACATTAATTCCATAAATGGGCCTCTGGTGATCTGGGGCTCTGAAATGCTAAGCTTTATTTGTTAGCAACTCCATCCTCAGCATGAGTCGATTTTTCTCTTTGCACATACCACAAATTCTATGTCTGTTTCTGGGCCAGCTCCTGGCAAACACCCACACCACCCTTGCTCACTATGATCAAGTTAAAATGTGTATCAAAATAAACCCTAAACATTGAAAAGTCTCACAGAAAATTTTCTCCATCTCTATTTTTGTGAGTTTTGCGAATACTGTAAATTTTGTTTTTAACTGATGGATGCCATCCTGTGGGGAAACGTGGTAATACGGAGCCATTGCTAACGCCTCTGGTCAGCTTTGATGCAATTAGCAATAGGCCAGGATGCATTTTACACTCCACTAGCACTGGGATTGGGCTGGAATAAACTCAGGATGGTCCCCACCAAAACCTCTGACTCCCATTGGTGATTGCAGCCTAAATTATTTATTGAAAGGCTGCTAGCAAACTCAATAAGGGAACTGGTTTCGTTCCACAGATGATTATATTTCCTACTACAAATACAAAATCTTGTGTCTTCACAACGTCCCCTGAAAAGTCCGCATGGTGATTTCTTTCCTTCAAGAAGAAAGAGGGGCACCTGGGTGGCTCAGTCGTTAACCGTCTGCCTTCGGCTCAGGTCCTGATCCCAGGGTCCTGGGATCAAGCCCCGCATCGCATCGGGCTCCCTGCTCAGCAGGAAGCCTGCTTCTCCCTCTCCCACTCCCCCTGCTTGTGCTCCCTCTCTCGCTGTATCTCTCTGTCAAATAAATAAATAAAATATTAAAAAAAAAGAAGAAGAAGAAAGAAAGAAATATGTGAGGTTATATCTCAGTGAGGTAAGAACTCAATTCTGTTTTATAACTGAGCTTACTGCCCACCTCACCAAATGAATCAACCTGATTAGCTGTCGAGTACAAACTGCTGAGAGCCCACCAGGGAGCGGTCACCTTTACACTTAACAGCACAGGAAAATTACAATTTCAAAAAACAAAAAACAAAAAACATGTAGTCACTTACTCTAAAATAGCAAATCCAGTCATTGTCATGAGTGTTGCTTAACACAATTTCATGCCCTCTCAGCCTTGCTGAGCTGCGTTTTCTCTTCACTGTCTCTGCACCAGGGAAGGTGAATGATTAAGGGCTGGCAGCCTCACCCCAGGCAGCTGCCGGTAAGCCCCTAAAACCCACAAGAAGTCTGCTGTCTTAGAGATGCCACGAGAGGAAAATGACAAGCTGGGAGTGACCCTTCCGAGGAGCCATGGTTGTGCAAGAGCATTTACCCCAGGTGTAGGTCAACTATACATTGTCCCTGGATTCTAAGTTTATCTTCTTTGTCATGTGCTTGAGTAGCATTCTGGTGATGCCGCCATCACACATGAGAGCTACTCCCTTGTACTAAAGAATCTGAACGTTTTCCCATCTCCACTATTAGATTATGAACTCCTGCAAAACAAGAGAAAAGCCTTACACACCTTTGAATCTTTCAAAAAAAATAACTAAACAAAAAAACAAGTAGTACTTTGTCAGCATTAATCACTTAGAAGTTGACTTTAAAGAGAAAGAGATACACTTAAGGATAATGCAGTCACCTCTTGGTTAGGGAATATTTCTCTAAACCGTCTGATTGCATCATAGGAAAAAATTATGCTAATTTTCAAAATTGTCAATTTTCCCCAATAACAAAGAAAAATCAAAACCTTAAACCAGAAGCTCTTCAATAACTGTAAACACCCAGCTCACCCAGCACACAGAAGAGGGACAAACAATAAAAGACTGAGCAAAAGTGAAAGAATGGGTGACAGCTAGATCATCAATTTCATTTGCTACTACTTTATATGGTTAGAATAGGGTTTTTCAAGTTTGGCACTATTATTAACATTTTAGGCTGGATAATTCTTTGTTGTGAGTGGGGCGGGCACTGTCCTGTGCATCATAGGACCTGTAGTAGTCTACCTAGTCTATACCCATGAGACACCAGTAGCACCTCTCCCACAGATGTGACAACCAAAAAATGGCTCCAGACAATGCCAATGTCCCCTAGAGGACAAAATCAGCCTGGTTGAGAACCATCAGCTTAGAGTTAATTTGTAATTAGCATGGACTCTCCGAAAAGAATAAAGTGTAATAGATTTTTACATCTTGGGCATCTTCTACTTGGTTGATACCTTTCTGCCTTTCACCTTGTTTTTTGGAATCAAATTAAGAATGTAAAGCCAACGGTAGGAATATGGCTTCTCAATATCACAACCTCTTAAAGGCATTAACATTCCTAAACTGGGGGCAGCAGCTCTCAGTTCAGGCCTCTGACTCACCAGAAAACCTGGACTGGACTCACCGCGGCAGATGTCAACCGCCATGCTGAGTCCGGGCCACTTGATGGCTAAGAGAGGCCTTTGCCACTTCAAGATTTTGAGGATCTCTGGATCTAAAAAATTTAAGAAATTTCATAATAGAGTTACAGAAAAAGGTTAAGACTCTGTGTGACCAATAATGGAAATGTTGATTCAAACCAGTTTTCAAAAGTGGGGAAAAGTGTGGATCACAAAAATGAAATTTTTTCAGATACATCAGGCCTCAGAATTGGCAAATCTATGACTGCATGAAGGAGAACCCTGTTCCTTCTTTTTTTTCTCTCTCTCTCTCTGCTCAACCATCTATATATACAGAGGATCATCTTTCTTTCTTTTTCTCCTCTCTGCCTTCTTGAGGTTCATTCTTCTCATGGCATAAGGTATACAAATCCTCTTTTAAACCTAGCAGAAGGAATCCAACAACTCTTCCAGAAAGAGTTCTGGAATTCAATCAAGATGGACCACTGAAGTCAAGTCCATCCCTGAACCTTGTAGTGACGATGGCTATAAGAATAAAACATGCTGACTAGTTTGAGCCATCCAGGACTAGTCCTGTATTGAAGATAGTGAGCAGATGAGCGATGGATAGAGCCAAAATAAAATCTGGCTGTTATTTGAAAGGGAAAAGGAAGGGAGTGCGTTCTAGAAGTGCTACTAATACTATCTGCTACTACAGTTAAAATTTTTAATGTTTACATTAAAAAATAATATTTTAAAGCAAAAGTTACAGTGTAACATATTTTGCTATTGGAAAGGTAATTATAGGATTAGTATTTTGAAATAAATAGCAATTCATAGTGAAGTGGGAGAGTGAGGTTCTTGTCTCATGGAGTTAAAGAACGAATCCCATGGACAAAGGAGAGTGAGCAAAACGATAGAGTTTTATTAAGCAAGGATACAGAAAAAGCTCTCAGGAGTGAGAGGGATCCCGCCAGGGTTGCCACCATGGATCTCCACTAACAGTCTTTTACTTAGAACTGACCAGGGAGCTTGCAGCCTTACCATTTTTGTGACGTCTTGGTTCGAGTAAGGACTGGTGATAACATCTTTAATGGCTTAATTCTTCTTTGGGGTCTGGTTATTCTTTGTTGGTCACAATGTGACTGCCATAAAAAGACCCCATCTCTGACACCCAGGGCAGGGTGGTCTGGTTTGTTCTTTTATCTCTGGTTTCCTTACACCTCAGCATTTCTGGGATTTCCATGAGCCTGATCACATAGCCCCCTACCTATCTCTCCCTACTCAATGAAACCCTTCAGATGTAATACTGGTGGGTCATAAACTTGGGGGATAATTGCCAATACTGGTGGGTCATAAACTTGGGGGATAATTAACATGTATCTTGGGGGCGTGGTTAGAGATAAAGGAAGTTTCTAAAGGAAATTTTATATGTTAAAGTGGACTTACAGAATCCTGGGGATCAGGCTAAGATTGCCTTTTGCCCTTAGCAAAGTGTCAACGTCCAGGCAGTTAAGTCCCTAGGGGAATGTCACTCTGCCTCTTTCAAGGACTTGTCAATGGGCTGTAAGTAGTAAGGAAACGTAATAATCATTCTTCTGCCTCTGTTTCCCACATCGTTGGGAAATGATGCTACATTGACTTGGCTTAACAATGAACACAAGTTTGAAGTTTAGGATGATCATCTTTCAATCCTTTATGTATATAATTGCATATTATTTCCTTATTTTGAGATTATAGCAAAAGCTATAAATTTGAAACCCTTTCTGAATGTAAGGCTCTGGCCAAATGGCCAAACGGCAAAAGGCAGCCCGCACCACCACCACCACCACCATCGCCATAGACAAGGTTTCTATCCTCCTTCTGGCCCTTGTAGTTGTATTAGGAAGCTTTCAAAGATGCCCACAAAATTAGAAATAAGTTCACGTTCAAATGATGAAATGAAATACAAATAACCCTGTCTGCAGTGTATTCAGAAAAGTAAACTCCCTGTTAGGGAGAATTACTTAACAATTTTCATGAAGGTAAGTGCACACTGCAGTAAAGAGCTTTAGAGACTGGGGAAAGGCTAAAGTTAAGCTGAGCTCCCTGGAGGATTATAGAAGCAGTTTATTTTAAATATGCTAAAATGTTAGGGTATTATCTTTCAAATAAGATGAGATCAAAGAGGAGTCAACAAACAGAACTGAGAAAATAGATGCTGTTTCAGAGTTCAAAAGTTCAAGAGTGTGTGTGCCTTCCAGCTTCCTGCTGACTTCTAGTAGGGCTTGTCAGAATGTTCAAGAATTCTGAGAGAGCTTGGAGAGAAGCCAATGACGATTTCTTTGATATTTCTAAACATAAAGGCACCCTCCAGCTTCCACATGGACTATGTTCTGAGAGTTTAGGTTGTGAGTTATTTATTTAAGACTCAGTTTGCATTTTCCCTAGAGACAACCAGAGAGCTAAAACCAGCTGCTGAAGCAAAGTTCTGTCCTGAGCATCTTATGAAACCATGCTGCAATGTTCCTGCTAGAAAATGAATCCGAATTGCAGCTTAGAAAGTCAGGTCATATTTCCCATCAGGGTAAGTTTAAGTCCCTGGGCCAGGGCCTGCACTCCAAAAGAGAAAAAAAGAATAAAATATGGGAATGATAGGGAATCTAAAGGTGGAAACCTCTGGACATTAGAGAGTAGGAAATGTTACTCTCTCTTCACACTTACCCCTTTGACCTCCACAGCCCTGAGTCCTTCTCAAACTGAGATTTGAGAAGTTTGCTTTCCTATCTGACCATTTATAAAATCATGCTTATCTCATCTTCCTTGCTTTTTATCTTGTCATAAAATAAACACATTACCATTTGGCGATTTCATACAGGCTTATATTTTAGGCAAAAGTAGACAGCAGCTATTAAAAAGAATATCTCTGGGGGCGCCTGGGTGGTGCAGTCGGTCGTGTCTGACTCGGTTTCGGCTCAGGTGGTGATCCCAGGGTCGTGAGATCGAGCCCAGAGGTGGACTCCATGCTCAGCACAGAGTTGGCTAGAGTTTCTCTCTCCCTCTTCTTTTGCTCTTCCCCCCGCGCACTCTCGCCGAAATAAATACATCTTTAAAAAAAATTTTTTTTAAATAAAGAGAATATCACCTCTTTTGCCTTTACTTTTTATTTTTTTACTTGGACCATGGAGATCTGTAAAACTTCCATGAATTTTTAAAATATCAATTTTTCACCATGTTTGAGGTAATACACGCTGTAAAAAGTCCCTTACTAGCCTTATAGCCATAAAATGCTTAACAAATCTTCCAAAGTTGCCAGGCTTCTAAAATATAGTTAACAAGAGAATACAGGTTAATAATGCACTACTTATTTCTGTTACTGGGTTTTAAATGGTTAAAAATCATTGGATGTTGCATAATTCAGGGCTGAAATGAAAATTTAAGATTGGGTATTTGATATAACTGTGAATAGATATATACTCAAGCCAAGTCCAGAACTGATCATGCTAATTTGCCAATGAGTCCGTAAGAAATAGCCAAATGAGACAAGAAATGATGCTCAGGTTTAAAAAAAAAAAAGCTGACGAAAAGGACACTCGTGTTGCACAGAGTAAAAAAAAAAAAGTGATTAAGAAAAACAATTGTTTTACAGAGAGAGAGAAAAGGTGACTGAAAGAAAAGGGCAGGATTTCTCTCTTTTTCAGAGGGGTATTTGGCAAGGACTATAGATTTCAGAACTGTCAAGACAATGAGAACAAAGTAGATGATTTAACTTGGCTCCCATCCTTGGGATGGGGGCAAGTATGCCTGGAATTGGTACAGGAACATTAAGGATGACACATGCATCATCAGCCAGACACCATGGCCAGTGTTTTGGCCACTCTCAAAATCTGGAGTTTGCTGTCTTAGGGGAAGTAGAGGCTATTTACCAACCACTGACTTGCTGTTATCAGTTGTTTCACAGTAATAAGCATTAATGTTATTTTCTCAAAAAAAGTGTTAATATCCCTGCCTTGTATTAAAGAAATTATCAGAAATACTAGAAAAAGGACATGTGCCAGGACTGAGGGTCCATGGAACTAATCTGGGAAAATCATGGAAGAGAGGACACTAATGCAAATGATACTCATGTAATAACATTAAGGAGCCTTTTCCTCTTCCTTACTCTGAAAGCACTCCCCAGATTAAGGCATAAAATTATTTCATGTTTTAAAAAAATCGTGGGGAATTTCTTCACTATGACACAACCAACTACATTCTGAAATTTTCTGTAACATACAGAACTTTTTATCACAGACTGCTTACTGAAGCTGGCTTTCCACAGTCAAAGAGAAGCTAGGGTGAGATGAGAAAGGATTTATACGTGTATTTTATTATCGATGGAAACCACCAGATGGCACTGTGTCAGGCTTTATCCCAGTAATTTTCATTAGGCAATAATGTGTTTGTGGTTGGACCTTGGGGAAATGCAAGATAGCACTTTGGTGTAGTATCTTACAGGAAATAATTAAACATGCCAGTAAAGCTTGTTCTATTGCTGAATCTGTGACTATGATCATTTCTTTGCTCTCTGCTACCTGCAGCGTAGAAATCCAACAACCACAACGCTCTATGCTTCTAACTGCCTAACCAGAAAAGGAAAGAACTACTTTGGGTAGGTGGGAGGGGAGTGTCTTGTGGTTGTTGGATTTCTGCACTGTGGTCAGCTGATGGCGAGAAATGATCTCAGTCACAAATACAACAGTGCTATGGGCATCTTGTAGTTTATCTAAATAACGTTTATTGTTTCACATTGTGTACTTTACAGACATGATTTCATTGATCCTGAAAATATCTCTGAGAAATAAGCAAGTAGAGATGTTGCTACGATCTGTTATAGAGAACTGTTTGCCAAGCAACAATTTTTAGAAGAACTCAAGTATTGACAAAACATAAATTCAGAACTGTAACTCTGATATTTAATTATTTAGATTAGGACTTGGTAATTTTGGGGGATGTCACGCCTGTAAGTGGAATTAAATTCTACATAGTGTCACGATGTGTAGAGAATCACAAAGTATTTCAACACACTACCTAAAGTTCTGACTAAATAATTAATTAGTTTTGTGACTTTGGGAAGTTCATGTAACCTCTGGTCCTAAACAACTACATTGTGAAATCAGTAGGGTTGAACTAGATCCACATGGTATCTGCAGTATAGTGAAGTGTTTGCAAGTATAGAGTTTGGAGTCAGAAAGACTCCCATTTGAATTCCTGCTCTGTCACTCAGCTGTAGAACTTGAATATGTATTTAACCTTGTAAGTCTGTTTCCATACCTTTAAAATGAGGGTAATAATACTGCCTATCTCAATTTTCTTGTTGGGAAAATTAGGTGCAATAAATAAAACCTTTCGCATAGTTCCTGGCCTATATTAAGCATTCAATGAACATTAACTATTATTATTAACAAATAAGGTTCTGCCTTATACTATTAAAGAGCTTCTTTTTGGATTTTACTTATTGGGCAAAACATGCTCTAGGTTCTATAACTGATCTAGGCTCTGCCAACTCATCATGTAGTGCTACTTAGTTTTTAATAAACTTAATAAGTAATAGCTTTCTTTGTCAGTTCTCTCTATCACTCCTATTTTGAAAGGGGAGTGAGTAGGTCTGGACAGAAAGTTAAGGCAGATATCCAGAAATGCAGAATAAGTGACTTAATCAAAGTCACAGCTGGTATGAATGTCAGAGCTTTATTTACCGTTCCAAAAGTTTTTGACTTGCAGTAATGTCCTTGGTCCAGGCTGCATCTTGCCAACCCAAGTAATATTTCAAAGGTTGATTTAGATTTGGCTGCTCAAAGCATAGATCACTACTCCAATCTTGATGACGTTTCCAGCCCGGGGCCAAGATTCTACCATTCTTAAAAGTTATAGCCATAAACAAAGCAGTGGTACATTGCTAAATTAAAATGGGGAAGGAATTATTATCCACATGGAAGTATATTTTAGTTATTGTATTTTAAAAAAAAAAAAAAGAGAGAGAGAGAGGGATCCTGCTATTCTTATGCCCGAATCTGAGATTCTGTGTTCTTTCACCACTGGTCCCATTGTTCAAACAACCAGATTCAACTGGAAAACTGGACTGTTCTCCCTCTATTGGCACAGTTACTGTGTTTAGAGTTTAGCAGAATATTACAGTAAAAGCAATTTAATACCAATTATTAATATTTACTGAGTGATTATGGTTAACTAGGCATGGTGTTAAATGTGTGATTGAGTGATTTTGCCTTCAATTTCTCATTTAATACCCTCAACAACCCTGTGAAGTGTTTAAAACCAGTAGGCTTAACCACATGGAAATTTAAAACTATTCTCCTAAACTCTTGTATCAATGAGGAAATAAAAACTTCGTTGGGAGCCCCCTTGGAAAATAATGATAAAGGGAACGTGATAAAATGAAATAATACGTCAAAATTTATGGGATGTGGACAAAGCTGTACTCAGAGAACCAGAGTAAAATGTACTCAGGGTAAAATTAATAGATTTAAGTGCTTTCACTTTAAACAAACAAAGAATAAAAATAAATCAACCAAGTATTCAATTCAGTAATTTATGAAATCAATCTAAGGAAACTAGACTGGATTATTATCCTGGTTAAAGCATAGATTATACAAAAGAAAAAGGCTTGTGGTATTAAAAACATACAAAATAAATCTAGGAGCAGTATATCATGAAAAAGCAAAAGTTGTAAATATTGGGTATATCAGTCAGGGTAGGCTAAGTACTAGGAAAACAAAACAAAAAACAAAAAACAACCCAAACCTTAAAGTTTCAGTCATTTAATAAAAGCTTATTGATTGCTTATGCCATAATCTAATGAAATGGTGATGGGAGTGACAGGGCTTTGCTTCACAAACTTGGCTCCTAACTCCAAGGATGCCCTCAAATAGGAAGAAAATGAATAATTGTTCATGGACGATTTTTATGGTCTAGACCTAGAAGCTGTACTTAATACTTCTGCCCACATTGCTTTCACCAGAATCCAGTCATATAGCTTTATCCATCACAAGTTGATGAGGAAACTTAGTACATCAACATGCCCAAGAGGAAAAAGAAATGGGTTTGGTGACCATACTCCATTGTCTCTGCCAAAATCCTCTGCTGTGGTCAAGAAATACCCATTTTGGGGCGCTGGGTGGCTCAGTCGTTGAGCGTCTGCCTTCGGCTCAGGTCATGATCCCAGGGTCCTGGGATCAAGCCCCGCATCAGGCTTCCTGCTTCGCGGGAGGCTTGCTTCTCCCTCTCCCACTCCCCCTGCTTGTGTTCGCTCTCTGGCTGTCTTTCTCTCTGTCAAATAAATAAAACCTTTAAAAAAAAAAAAAAAGAAATACCCATTTTGCTTTTCATCCCACAGTGTAAAACACACTCATCCACTCCCAAGGAAAACTCAAAGTCCTAAGCATTCATTGAAGTCAATTGAAACTTTAAGAACTCCTGATGATGCAAAGTCCTTTTTAACTTGCCTCATATTGCTTCTCATGATCTGGTGAACCAAAAAGATAAATTATTGGCCTCCCTCTGACACTGACTGCACAATGGTGGAGCAAGGGCAACATAAACCTAATAAACATCCCCATTCAGAAAAGAAGGGAAATCACAAAGCAGTATTGGTACACAGCAATTCTGAAATCCTATGGGACAGATATTACAAACCTGATTGTGTTCTTTGGAAAGAACATCTCCATCCATTGTTCTTTTGATCCCTGGCCTTCTGCGTTGGGGGAGATGATTCTTTCATGTCAAAATACTCCACAGCCATATTTAAAATAAATTTCGGATATTCTGCTTGCTCTGGAGGCAGAAAAACTTTGGAAACCTGCTTTCTGCTCATTGAAGACTGACGTTCCAATACTTGATTTAAAGTTTAGAGAGTTTTAGTCCCAGCTTATTGCTTTTTTAGGCTTCTAAATTATTTGTTATCAATTGGTATATTAGCATCTGACCAACTCGTATGATGTACAGCAAACATAGCTGACGTCCTTTCATGGACACAGTTCCCAAATCCGATGTATTTATTTGCTTTTTTTGCCAACAGGCCACTCCAACCTTAATGGCTGCTTTCTTGAGTCTATTGAGCTTGACTAGGAAGACCATTTTCAATTTCTTTTGCTCACAATCTTTCTTAGTCACATATGGCATCAAATCTTATATCTAGTTGTTTCAGAGCTAGAAACAGTCAACTTTTCCAACTCTTCAAGGATCTTTTTCTAGACTTTCTCTATTTCCATTCATTTATGCTTACAAGTTGGCCAATTCTTTCCTGAGGTCACTTCATCTTTGTCAACATTAATTAATATGAGCCAAAATACACTAACAATTTTATTCTTTTAATTCACTTCCCTTAGGCCTGTCAGCTGAGCAGGCATATGGTCTGCCTCCCAATATGGCAAGTTATAGTCTTACCACATGTGTTATCAGTACTTTATATAAATTGCCATATTTCCAGCCTTCAATATCTGTTTCTTTGAATTCCATCACCCAAATGTTAAATCATTGCCATGTATTTTAGATTTTTATAATAGTACAGCCCACTTATGAATAAATTAAAGTAGGTTGTTGCTTGGGGAAAAAAAAAAAGAAAATAAACAAGCCTCCAAACCAGAGGCTTAACATATCATACTCCAAAGCAGATTGACAACACAGTTTTTGCTGCATGCAATCATTCAGCAAAAGAACCTTGTTTCAGTTCCACTCTCTCCAACACATGTTTCCACAATCAGTCTAGCATCAATCAGCCAGCTGAGAGACAGGACAGAGAATGAGTGAGCACGAGCTTAGTGAATACACATCTGCTCTTAATTGGTTTAAACTGAAATGGACACATTACTTTTGCTTAAATTCTATCAGCTGGGACTAGTCTTACTGTCCCACCTAAATGGGAAGATATGTGAAGTACAGTTCAGTTGTGAAGTCAAGCAGAGGAAGTGGATTTGGTAAACTTTTGACCAATATTTCCAAGTGGAAAAAGCACATACATCTGCTGCTCTTACAGAGCTTACACTCTAGACAGGGAAGATAAAGCAAGGAAATGGCTCTACTCAAAATAGGGTGGAAATTCTTACCAGCAACAAATATTTGTGGAACAGATATTTAAGACAGTGATCTGGACAACTGGAATAACTGAATTTAAGGCCTTGATACCTAGTCAGAGAAACAGAAGACAAAATTGCTCACTCTAGAAGAATGGAAACTAGAAAGAGAAACTCAAGTTCCAGAAGACTGGATCACCATAGACAGAGTAGAATCACCATAATTTTGTTTCAGTTTGAGACATGTAAGGTTTTTTGTTGTTGTTGTTTGTTTGTTAAATATTTTATTTATTTATTTGAGAGAGAGAGCACAAGCAGGGTGAAGGGCAGAGGGAGAAGCAGACTACCCGCTGAGCTGGGAGCCCAATGTGGGACTCCATCCTGGGACTCCAGGATCATGACCTGAGCGGAAGGCAGACGCTTAACTGACTGAGCCACCCAGGTGCCCCAAGGCATGTAAGTTTTTAAGTAGGCTTATTTATTACCACTTAGAACACTCCTAAGATAAAGATGAGTTCTAAAGTATGCAGAACAACTAAGCCTATACATGGGGTTAACCTGACAAGTTAGGATAGATGTAGAGATAGAAACCAAAGCACTACGCTAGTGAGCCTGAAAAAAAAAAAAAAATCAGAGACAAAATAAGAGGGAAGAGAAGATCTATGGAAGATGGTACTCAAATTTCTCTCGTCCCTATTTTTTTGAAAATTTACCAATGCTGAAGACCCAAAGGTGACTACAAATCATAACGCTATTCTCAGGGGACAGCTTACATTCAATTGCAAGGCAGAGACTAACAGGAAGCAGTACACAACCCAATGGAATCAACCTATTTCTTCATTTCCCCATTGATTTCCTTCTGTGATCATTTCATTCAAATCAGTCTCTAAAGCTTTGACAAGAATATCAAAGAGCATTAGACAGTGTCACATTTTAAAGGGCACTAACTTTTATTTGGGGAGAGGCTGTACTAAATATAAAATAATTTTTAGGGTGCCTGTGTGGCTCAGTTGGTTGGGCGACTGCCTTCGGCTCAGGTCATGGTCCTGGAGTCCCGGGATTGAGTCCTGCATCGGGCTCCCTGCTCGGCAGGGAGTCTGCTTCTCCCTCTGACCCTCCCACTCTCATGTGCTCTCTGTCTCTCTCATTCTCTCTGTCTCAGATAAATAAATAAAATCTTTAAAAATAATAATAATAATAATAATTTTTAATGCTTTGAATCCCCAGTTCAGCTCCCTGTAGAATGGATACTTCTACTTGGGCATCCAGGCTTTTGCCATTAACATTTGTTCTACTAATTAGAAAAAGGGTGTGCATCAAAATTAATAATGTGAAGTCAATAGGTCTATTTTATTCTGTATTTTATGAATGATATTACATTCTCATATGTTGTGACTTGCAATAATCATATAATCTATCCTGCATCAGTAAATAGTGATTTATTTTTCTGAAGCTTTAATATGATTTATTTTTGCTAGTAGTTTAAGTACCCCTTAGTTAATGCTTTGCTGCTGCTGACCTCAGTAGATTTTTTGGTAAAGCTTTATATAGCATTTATAGGTCACAAAAATGCCAACAGTGTTCATTATGGTCATTTTCCAAACTACCTGACAGCAAAATGTTTCCCCTCAACTCGTTTGTATGTATATCCCTTAGTTAATGCTTCACCTCATGCCAAATTATAGTGAAATTCTTGTCACTTCACATGCAGCATGACATTTACACAAATATCTACTGAATTTATCATGAGCAATGCACACAGAATTTGTATCCTGTGGCTTGAGGGCAGACAAACCATAAACCTGGATCCAAAAACTTGCAGACTGAAAGCATTAGGGAAATTAGAAAAGTGAGAATCTTTGAAAAAATGGAAAAACGTCTTCTTTGCCATCCTCAAAGGTATCATGACTACTAACTGATGTCAACAAATATACCTTCTAAAACCAGTATAAATAATAATAAAATAATAAATAAATAAATAAATAAATAAAACCAGTATAAAAACTTGAGTATTTTCAGAAATTGATGTTTTGTTTAAGAAATATTCCTCATCTAAAAAACAGGTGGACCTTTTTTTTTTTCTTTCCAATCAGAAAAGGTGTTTGAAAGACTCCTAAGGACTCAAAAATGGAGAGTCCATTACGGAAGAAGGCCTGTCTGGAGATGAAGGGTATTTCAGTGATGTTATTTGACTGTTTGGGGAATAAATATGCATTGGAAACATAAAAGAGTTCAATAAACAGAACTCTAAAATTTTAGTCCAAATGAAATTCTGGGTTAGGAACAATAAAGTGCTTTCTGTCATAAGGTTGATTTACATGAGATGCATCTAATACAAGAATTTTCCAAGAGCCCCACTTTATTTAATGTCTTAGGCACAGCAAAAGCATAGGATGTAGGGTTTAGGAGCGTAGGCTCTGGAGCTCCGTCATTTGGTTCTTGGTTTTTCCCCAACTCACTGTGGTACTTTGGGCAAAGGATCTAACCTCTTTGTTGCTTCAATTTCTTCATTTAGGAATTAGAGGAGGGCTTATAACAGTAATGACCTCATGAGGTTTTTTTTGTTTGTTTTTTTTTAAAGATTTTTATTTATTTATTTGACAGAGAGAGACACAGCGAGAGAGGGAACACAAGCAGGGGGAGCAGGAGAGGGAGAAGCAGGCTTCCCGCGGAGCGGGGAGCCTGATGCGGGGCTTGATCCCAGACCCTGGGATCATGACCTGAGCTGAAAGCAGACGCTTAACGACTGAGCCACCCAGGCACCCCTGATCTCATGAGTTTTATGATTAAATGAGTTAATACACGTAAAGCAGTTTAGAATGATGCCTGGCACACAGTCCATATTCAATAAAAGTTAGCTATTACTAGTATTCCTAATTTACAATGAGGTAACATTAGAGATATGAAGTGACTTCCAACGTGCACAGCTGCTTACTGGCCATCACAGTCCCCTGAATTCCAGATCCCATTTTCTTGGTGGCTCTCCCCTGAAACTTCTCATACAAACTGAAATAAAAAAATCTGGGTTTCAGCAATATTTCTAATTTTTAATTCCATTCATATTCAAACTATTATTGGCTAGTTGTACTTGGCAAGTAAATTGCAGTTATTTCCCAACTCACAAAATTTTTTCCCAGCCTTCTTTTCCTTTACCCAAAAGTGTCTGAAAACCTTTTTTCTTAATTAAAATACAATCAATTACAACTCAGACCAGGCTCCAGATCACATTTTCCCTTGACCTTGCCAAAAATCAACACTTACTCAGAGAAGGACTAAACCTCAAAGACCAAGCTAAATGAGCGACCTTTTGTGGCCCAATCTTAAGTTACTGGATGACATGCTAAGGATTAAAACTCCAAGCTCAGGCGCCTGGGTGGCTCAGTTGGTTAAGCGACTGCCTCCGGCTCAGGTCACGATCCTGGAGTCCCAGGATCGAGTCCTGCATCGGGCTCCCTGCTCAGCGGGGAGTCTGCCTCTCCCTCTGACCCTCCCCCTTCTCATGTGCTCTCTCTCTCTTTCAAATAAATAAATAAAATCTTTAAAAAAAAAATAAAAAATAAAAAAAACAAAACAAAAAAAACCTCCAAGCTCTACAACTGGGCATCACATGCAAATGAAGCCAGACAAGATGTTAATAGACCACCCATCCTGAAAATATCTGACCCCAAAATGTCTGACTGTAAAGATGTCATACAGTTAAATAAGAACAGTATAAAATCATGTAAAAATGACAGATTTGACTCCTAGCTTTGGCTCTACCTCCAACCAGCTTTCTGTTAAACAGAAAGTTGGAATAAACAATATGTAGGTCTTTAAAGATTTAAGATTCTAGCATGATTGTGGGTTGTTTTTGTTTTTCTTTTGGAGGTATGTTTAAAGACTCTTTATGTTGCTTCATGGTGATCTCACATATCTTTCTCAAATATTTTAAACGTAATGGTTTTCTCCATGAAAGGAAAAAAATATATGGCTCTCCAAGCAGGAATTAGTTTGAAAATAATCGTCTAATAAAACAAACTATTATGCAGAATACTCATTAGCTGAGGCTTTCACATAGGACTCTTTAAAACACCTACCTAAAGAGAAAATTTAATTTTGCTGATAAAATTAGGTCAATTCATCAGTTAGCTATGCAATGGATATGTCTCATACATGAGGGAATATCAGCTAAATGATCTTAAAGAGTTTTTTTAAAAAAAAAAAAAAAAACAAGAGGTCTTGCTAGATCTCCTTAGGGGAAGAAAAGGCAAGGCCGTTGTTCAATGTTTTAAAATTTATTGAGTGTCTTTATAACACTCAATATATTTCCCATTTATCAAAATTATTAAGATGAAGTCATTAACCTGATGACAGTTTAACAATTATTCTTTTTTATATTTTCAAAAATGACAGACTCCCTTTACAAACCGAGTTTCCCTTTTATGGGCTGTGCTCATCATATGCTATGACAATTAACTGTATTTAAAACATATTCAGATGTTCCTAAAATGATCTATGTTGCTAACTCTGGGCGTATTCTTTTTGGCAATGGTGCAATATTCCTTGGGTAGGTCCACTGAAACCACACTCAAAAGGTACTAAGGAAAGATAAGAAGGTAATAAAATTATGTATTTTCATAGTCAAAGAATTTATACAATATATATAGATATGTCCTGCTAGAATTCAGACACTGATGGCAAAAATGAGCAAATATACAATGACATATGCCTTTTGACTCACTCCAGGTAAGAGAAAAATATAGCGATTATGGAGAACAAAACAAGAGAGAGACAGCTAAATTCTCCAAAAGTATATGTTATTACAGATTAAAGGAAAGATGATTGATTAAGCCTGGAAGAACTTGAGAAGTAGACAAGATTAAAATGTTCTGTTAAATGGTATGGAAATCACTCTAAATATTTATAACCTGTGTGCTAACAAGAACTAAAGATTTGTATCATGAAGCCCTATAATCTATTTGAGTGCTAATATTTTATAAACCTGCAATAGGCTCAGGAGTTAAGCATCCTTTTGAGGAACTGCTCTGATACCTTAACCTGAGACACAAAGACATGCATGCAGATGATACCTTCTTGCCATATCTTCACCTGGCTTTTCCTCTGTGCACATGTGGTGTCTTCCCCTCTTCTTATAAGGACACTTGACATATTGTATTGAGGCCCACCTATATGTTCTCATTTACCTCTTTAAAAGTCCTATCTCCAAAGACAGTCACAACTGTGATATACTGGGGGCTAGGGGACTTCAATGTATGAATTTTGCCAGGACAGATTCTGTTCACAACAGAATCTATGCCTCTATAATCAGTTTTTTTCACCTATCTCAGTCTTTCTCAAAGATCTTCAATACTGAACATCCCGGGGCTCCTGGGTGGCTCACTCAGTTAAGAGTCTGCCTTCCACTCAGGTCATGATTCCGGGGTCCTGGGATCAAGCTCAGCAGGGTCCTTCTCCTCCCTGCTAATGCTCTCTCTCTCATTATCTCTGTCTCTCTCTCTCAAATTAAAAAAAAAAAAATCTTAAAAATAAAGAACTGAACATGCCTTTGTGATGAAATTTGCTGGAAGATGGACCAATATCTTACCCACAATGTTTACCCAACAGTATGAAGGCTCATCCGCTCAATGCTCCCTTGTCTTTTGGCTGGTGTACGGCAGCTTTAGCTGCTGTTAAGGAAACTGAGGACTTGAAATTTACTACTGACTTAAATTTACTACTGTCTTGATAGATTTAATCTATCCCTCAGACTGAAGTGTTTGAATTGGGGAGAGGCCAGAAACAGGAAAACTGGTTAGAATGCTGATGTTTAGCTGAAGAAATGGAAAAGAAAGAGTAAATTCAGGAGCTATTAGTGGATATCTTAGTTGGACATGCTGAGCTTGCAGATGCAGGAAAAGAAGACAGAATGAAAGTGGCCTTAGTAGGAGTCAGGAAAAACTGGTCCACCTACCCAGGGAAGACCAGATCCCACAGTTCCTTTGCAGAGGACTGGACAATGTGGCAATGGAATGTTTGACAAAAGTAAATATTTATTTAAGAGTCAAAATAGAAATGAATCTGAACACCCTCACCAGCTTTAAAATATTTCATGAGGCCATATGGTTCCACAGAGGAGAACAAAGGGAGAGGGACGTGGGCATCATTCATTGCCAAGGCAGTTCTGCTTTTACTCTCCAGTAGAAACTTATTTAAAAAAATAGGATTTGTTCCTACATTACTCTCCAAATTTTGAAAACCACTAGGCTACACAATATTTAAATTCTCTTTCCTTTAAAAAAAAATCGGGAAATCCTGGATGGCTCAGTTGGTTAAGCGTCTGCCTTTGGCTCTGTTCATGGTCCCAGGGTCCTAGGATCGAGCCCTGCATCAGGCTCCCTGCTTGGCGGGGAGTCTGCTTCTCCCTCTCCCACTGCCTGCCGCTCCCCCTGCTTGTGCGCACACTTTCTCTCTCTCAAATAAATAAATAAAATCTTAAAAAAAAAAAAAATCTCTAAAATCCCGAGTCTGAAAATACATTGAAAGTCCTAAATCAGAATTTTCAATGAGTAGTAACACAGCCCTTTTCAATAAAGAATTCTTAAAGTCTTGGTGTGTCTGAGTGGCTTGATCAGTTGAGCGTCTAACTCTTGATTTCAGCTCAGATCATAATCTCAGGGTTCTGGGATCAAGCCGCATATGGGGCTCTATGCTCATTGGGAAGTCTACTTGAGATTCTCTCCCTCTCCTCTGCCCCCCCACCCCCTGCTCTCTCTCTCTCTCGAATAAATAAATAAATCCTAAAAAAAAAAAAAAAAGAATTCTTAAAGTCCCTGTTAGTTGAATATATCTGGTCTGAAAATTGGGTCTTAAATTTAAAATGATCATCTCCATATTTGTGATGGAAAATGGAAGTTTAGAACTAAATTTACTTCCCTAAGCAGCATCACTCATAAATAATGAACTATCTTTCTTAATTATCAGATGAAGGAAAAAATACCTACTGTTTAACACTTCATACAGGTAAAATCAAGTTAAAAAGAACTTCAAGTGCAGCAGGAGGGGTAGGGTGTTGTAAAGGCAAGAGATAGGCCAACCTCTATGATGACCAGAGAGGTTTGAAGTGGGGGGGGGGGCGGATGTGAGAAGAGGAACTCTGAGTTGGGAGGTGTGTGTGGCTGAGGAGGGATGACAAGCAGGAGAAGGTCTGCAGGGATCCTCTGCGATACAGAAGAAAAAGGCCTACGAGGCTAATAGCTCCCAGAGTTCCAGAGCTCTTACCCAACAGAGTACACTTCCAAACAGTAACTCCGGGCTCAGGAAAATCCTGATTTGCCATACCCTAAGGACTCGGAATCATTTACCAGATCACAAAGATGTAACTTTTTGCTCTTTGAACTTCCATAAAGAATATAAAAGGCAATTTCTTTAGAAAAAAAAAAAAAGAAGAAAGAAGAGAGAAAAGAAATGAGAAAGTACCATTAAATAACACATATCTTTATAGTCACACGGACTCACACTTTCTAAGCACTTGCAATCTAGAGCACTTTTTCTATCTAGTCCCCCAAGTGTAGCCAGAATTTAATAAATAAATAGATAGATAAATAAATAAATAAAGGAAAGAAAAAGAAGTGGAAAGAAAAAAAAGGGGAACAGATTTAATAACATTTAAAAGAGAACCAAGGGACAAACTACCGTCAGATACTACATGATTTCTACTTGAAAGCGAACGTCAGATTGCAGCAAACTAGCTCCGAAAAAGCTCACACTACAGAATTGACATTTCATTCCTAATTGAGCTTTCAAGACAACAGAACATTTTCAAAGTCCGATTCCTATTTTATGCACTTATCTTTCCTCTGCATTTTTAACATGTCGAGAGAGATAGTGAAGTTAATGAGGTCAACAGTATCAATGTCTGTGATCAAACTACTAACCAATTAGTGTTTAAACTAGAGAACGAATGTTTAAACTGCATTTTCCATGTACTCCTGACTACCCAAAATTGTCAGCTTGTGAGCATATTTCTTCTGCCATCAAATTTTATGCCAGCTACTAATTTATCTATGATGACTGCTAGCATGTTTTGAAGTTTAACCCTGCACTAGTGGGTGATACTTAGCAATATGGATCTTGAATTTATTTTTAATAAATTACAGTTTTGTGGGAGAAGCAAAGATTACATTCGGCCTTGTTGAGTACTTTACTGCATTGATTAGGTTCCAGCCACCAACTGAGCCAGGTTCGCTCACTGAATAAATCCATAATTTTTCTACAGTAAGCAAGGACCCTGAGAATAATTCAATTGATAATTCTTTTTCAAATATAACCTTAATATTATGATAATTTTAATATTTGAAAGCATTACTGAACTCTTTTTTGTGAACATTGTGTGTGCTTTTTTTTCCCTCTGCTCTCCCCTCTTTCTCTCACCCACATTCCTTCTGTCCAAACAGCCTTCACGGAATAAAGAAGACTCAAAATTGTAGGAGAAAAGCACAACACTATGCCCCGTTGATGACATTTGGGAACTACAGGATCAATGTTTATCCGCCTCAGTCAGAAGCTGTTCTAGAATTTCTATAGAGTTGGCTTGGGAAAGTAGTCTGGTGGGAAAAAGGTAGTGGGAAAGGCCCGGAGAACTTACAGTCAGGCTGTATTTCATAGTGATTAATTATTGATTTGCCCAGGCTCAGGGCTAATGCTGATGTAGATTTTGCCACTTCCCCACTCCCCAAACTACTGCTATTGCTACTGCTACCTCGCACCACCAGGAATCACATGCCAGGGAGAACGGCTGGCAGAGACCGCCAAAAACAGTAAAAGCATAGTGAAGTTCAGTGTCTGTGTTAGCAACAAATGAGCAAAGCAGGAAAGTTAATCAAGAAAGTGGCGCAATGGAGCCTCTGGGTGGCGCTGACGGTTAGGCCTCGGAGTTTTGATTTGGGCTCAGGTCGCGATCTCAGGGTCAAGTCGTGATCTCAGCGTTCTGGGTTCAAGCCCTGCATGGGGCTCTGAGCTCAAGGAGGAAGCTGCTAAAGTTTCTCTCTCCCTCTCTCTCTCTCTCTAAAATAAATAAATCTTGAAAGAAAGAAAGACAGAAGGAAAGAGACAAAAAGAAAGAAAGAAGGAGCGATTAACCATTACAACTGTGGTTGGTGCCTCCATTGAAAAGTCCAGGATATAGTGAGTATGTAAGAAAACCGAGACTGGGAAGTCAGGATGGAGTTCTCTAAGGAAACACTTTACATTCACCTGTATGGTCCACACCTAACCAAATGCAAATGAGTTAATTCGTTGATTCAGCAAAAATTTCTAGAACCCCTACCATGTGCCAGGCACCCTTCTGAGTGTTGGGAAGATAGCAGTAAATAAACTAGACAGAAATCCCTGCCTCTATGTCGTTAAATTCTGAACTAAAGGACAAAAGATGAATCAGCGGTGTGTGGGGTTTAGTGCTCATCGTTAAGGAAACAAGGCAGGAGGATGATACTCTGCAGAAGTCAGAAAAAATAAACATGCTTTACTGAAACAAGGATAGATTTCTTAAAACACAGTATTGAGTTTAACAACAACAACAAAAAAAGATATAAAATGAGCTCCAAAACATAATATCATCAAAGTAAATTAAAAACACCTCCCACGTAAAACGACACTACCCGTATTCCAATGATTTGTACCTATCTATCTCAAACCTTTCAGCACTGGCCACTGAGAGAGGAGCAGAGTGGGAAAAACAATCAAGGATGGCCAGGGAAGCAACAGTAAAGCCAACCAATAGGTAGATTTTACAAAGTTGATGCTGTAATAGTGTGCCCAGAACTTCAGGATGGGATTACCTTAACTCTTTGAATTCAGGATTCCAAAAACAAAAGGAAAAACAAAAACAACAACAACAAAAAACCACAGGAAACAGGTATCACATCTCTCCTTTAGTTACTTTGTAACAGATGCAGTACAAAAAAATAGTGTAACCACACATTTTCAGTTTTCCCTGAAGTTGAATAAGAAACTGGCCAAAAATTAAATTCAAAACTACAATTGCAAAGAGAAGGCCTTCCATGTTTCATGCAGATAAAATACAAGGATACAAAATGAGTTTAGTTCTTGGAGGTGGGCATTAACTCCTTCCACAATTATGGTGTGTTTGTTGTGCAGAAATCACTTTCCAAAGCGATAAATTATTGCTCCTTCATCTACAAAGTGTCCTAGTTATTCCCAAGAAGAATACAGACCTACTATCTAAATTATTCAAAAAATGTAAGTTGATTGTCTTAATTACTTCTATAATTCATGAAAACTCAATTTTGTGGGTCTCCCTAAATAAAGTTGTGCATGCATTTTTAGGTAATTGCTCAGTATCTGTTTCTTTTTATCATGAACAGGAGTATAATTCAGGATAGAGTTTTCTGGATGGCTAAGGAAAGCTAGATGTGCCATATTCTGCAGTGGCATCTTACAACTGGGTCATTCAGAGTCATATTTCCTGGCCACCACTGTTTTTCCTGGGTTTCACAGACCCAACCCTTCATTAAAGGTGGGAGAATTATTCCGGCCCTGATTAGCTGGAGGGTTGGGATTCCTATTGCCTTCCTGTAAGATGGGCGTATATATCTATTACCTATTTAGCTAGTTCCTCAACCTATTTTACAGCTGATTAAAGATGCAAAAGATTTCTGTTGAAAAAGGCTGATTCTGCCACACATACAAAAAAAAAAATCCATTTCCTTTCATTTGGTTTTAGATCTAAAAGTCTTTGAATGGTATAAAATCCTCTAACAAGATTTTCCCTTTCTTTTCCTGTGGGATCTAAGCCTATGAGTTCTGAAATAAAGGAAGGGAAACCAGCAGAAATGAAAACAAAAAGTCCTGAGCAGCCTCCTCTTATGAGATATTCTGACCAATTTTAGAAGCTGTCCCAAACTAACAGCTCCCAAATTTTTGGGTTCAAGTCACTTCATATTTTTAAAATAACTATTAAAGACTCCAATGAGCTTTTATTTATATGGGGTATATATATCAGTGATTAAAACTGAGAAGTAAGTTTGTTTATTTATTTATTTATTTATTTATTTATTTTAAAGCTGAGAAGTTTTTAAAAACACAAGAATGCACAAGCACACATTCTATTAGCTGTCAGGTTGATGACGTCATCACACATCATGTAGCCTCTGGAAAGCTCTACTGTGTGAAGATTTGAGATGTGAGGAAGAGAGTGAAAAAGGTAAATAATGCCCTAGCACTGTTAAGGAGATAGTTTTGACCTTGAAAATCCCAAAAGTGTTTTAGGAACCTGCAGGAGTCACAGACCACATTTTAAGATCCACATTCATGAATAAATTAATGCTGAGATATATTACTAGAAGAATTACTTAGCTTTGCATACAGAAATCTGCTGAATGTTTTTTCCCCCCCTCAAAGCGATTAGAGTAGGACCAGATAGAAGGCAAATATGAAATCTGCTTGAGGCACAATGAAACTAGAAAAGTATATATTGGTCTTTGCCCTGGTTCCTGACACAGAGGTCCTAAAACCCTTGTAATTTCCTAAAAAATAAGAGCACTAGGAGCATCTTTTATTCTGGTATTTGGTCCCTGATTCTGGTTCCTGGTTCCTGACACAGAACTCCTAAATCTCTTGGAATTTCCTTAGTGTTAGGGGTTTATTTTTGTTCCAGGGAGGCGACTCTTGGTGAGTTCCTCGATAGCATCAGGATGGAGTCTGGTCACCAGAAAGACCAAGCCATAATTAGAAGCTTAGAACTTTCCACCCCATCCCCCATTCTCCAGGAAGGGGAGAGAGGGTTTAGACTGAATTAATGATTGACCATGATTATATAATGAAGAATCCATAAAAATCCCAAAAGTACAGAATTCTGAGAGCTTCCAGGTTCGTGAACACACCCACATGCCAGGAGGGAAGCTCACCCCAACTCCATAGAGACAGAAATGCCCACGACCCTTCCTGACCTTACTCATGTGTCTCTTTATCTGGTTGTTCACCTGTATACTTTATCATATCTCTTACTACATAGTAAATCAATGTAAGAAAGTGTTTCCCTGAGTTCTGTAAGCTGTTCTAACAAAGGATCAAACCCAAGAAAGGGGTCATGGGAACCTCAGATTCGGAGCCAAGTCAGACAGAAATTGCCGGTAATGTAGGAACTTACTACTTGCAACCAGTATCTGAAGTGGAGGGCAGTATTATGGGATGGAGCCTCTAACCTGTGGGGTCTGCACTAACTCCAGGTATTGAATGTCAGAACTGAATTGAATTGTAGGACACCCAGCTGGTGTTGGAGAATTGGTGTGTGGAAAACCCTCACATCTGGTGTCAGAATTCCTATGAGTGTGGTTGTAGTGTGGAGGAAAAAACGGAGTTTTTCCTACACAGGTACCTTCCACCGATGGCATTCCGTTCTGTCTGCACCCAGGTAGCCACTCCCTTCTTCTCCCACCAACTGCCAGCCAGGGCAGCCACTCACCCTGACCTCCTCCCTTGCCTCTCTCCCTTCATCTCTTAAACCTGCCTTCCTTTTGTACTGTTTCCTTCCAGATCCCTCCCACCCAAAGAAATACAATAAACTGCTTTTAAATGCTCACTGATAGATGGGAATAACATGCATTTGCATTTTAAACTGAGAGCTTTACAAAATGGCTTTAAGCTAAAGGAACAAATTTCTATTGATAAAAATTCATGAAGGCAGGGATTAGTGGAAAATTTCACCTGGCAGGAAATTTTTCCTGGCAAAAAAACCATGCCAATGGCAACCACTTTTTTCCTAGATACAAGAACAACCCTGACTTGAAAGATGCTTTGATGTTTTCAAGTATCTACAAATCCAGCTCAGTGCTTGGCACCTAGCAAGTCTTCATTAATGTTAAAGTGAATTCCACCAAATTCACCATCAATCTCTTTGTGTACAAACAGAAATATCTGAAGGCGGATGGAATTCCCTTAAGCTATTAAGATGCAATCTGGTGTTTTCAATGCATGAAAATGCACTTTCAGTGCATTTGCAAAGTCAAAGCAATTTCCGAAGGTCCTAAATTTAAAGATTTAGATAAATGAATCCATTTTTTTCATTCAATTCCCCCTACCTTTCTTCCTTCTATCTCCCCCCGCCCTAACAAATAGTTATTATGCACTGTCTTACTTCAGGCTGCTATCACAAAAATATCAAAGCCTGGGTGGCTCAAAGGAAAAACATTTTCTCATAGTTCTGGAGGTTGGAAGTTCAAGATCAAGGTGTTTCCCAGAATCACCTTCCATGTATGATATTGGTTAGGGTTGGCCCAAAGTCAAATTTGTGAAAA